>NW_024539710.1:0-72201 GCF_016647785.1 Suillus fuscotomentosus
ACGAATTGAAAGACATGATAAGCACCTGTACCTGTAGGTTTGATGTATCACTACCTATAACCACAAGTCATTTGTGATACATGAATTGCTGTAAACTACAGATGGAGTTTTTTTTTTTTAATTCCAATTTATGTCCTTTGAAGTAGATACTATGTAGGACAGTACATTCTAGTCTATGGGACCCCTAGTGTCCCATTGCAAACCTGGGCACACGAATGCCCTGGCGTGGGCATACCCCGCCAGTCCGCTGTTCCCGTGTCACAACCCCTTAAACGAATTAACGCAGGGCAGAGACTAGGACTCAAACAACAAGATAATCACAAAGAGGATAAGGCAGCAGGTACGTCTTGGATTGCTCACTTGGAGATACAAGAGGTTTGAACTAAAGAACTACTGACTACGACGATCTACCTATATACACATATTGAAACTGAGATCGAAACTGAGTATGAACTAACTAACCAATCAGAATAATTAAAGGTATCGTACGATTCTATATATAACTATGATGTCATAACATGTGCCGCAGCCGCAGTAAGACTCTGGAACATTCCAAGAGTGTCGCGAGGCATGACGTCAACATCTTCGGCATTGTCCGATCGATCACGTGACTCTGGTAATTCTACAATAGACGTAATAATAGGAACTTCTTCAACAGTAAACATATTCTTAGGAACAGGCGCTGTGACTGGGCGCTTAAAGGACTTAGAATTTAGGAACAAATAATGATTTGTATTTGGAACTCGTGACATTACCCCCTCTCTAGGATGAGCATCATCGCGAATGAAACTAGGACGGATAAACTTCTTGCGCCATTCCAAAAACTCTTGGGTTTCGAACACCGATTTGTTAATTTTGCGGGGATTCAATGCCTTCGGATTTTGCCGGTGAAATTCTTGAACTTTCAACCGTGCATTCTCAAGGTTTTCCTCAGGTTCCCATGTCGCTTCTTCTATCGGATATCCTTCCCACTCTACTAGGTATTGGAGTTTTGATCTGTGCAGTCTCGAGTCTAGGACTTTTCGTACTGTCCATTCGGAATCGCCTTCTGATAAGATCTCTGGCGGCGGACGATGATGTGGAAGTCTTTGGACTAAGGTCGAGGGGGAATGCGGAGTGAGTAATTCTATGTGGAATACCGGATGAATCTGATATTTTGCTGGAAGGTTCAGGCGGTAATTTACATCACCCGTCTTCTCTAGCACTTCAAACGGACCAAGTCGTCGATCGGAGAGTTTTTTATTTGGTCTTTTCTGACGGATATTTTTGGCATTGAGCCAGACCAGATCTCCTTTCTTGAATTGTGGTGCGTCTTTTACTCCTCTATCGTAGAATCTCTTCATCCGTTCATTCGCCATTCGCAGCATACTTTCTGCGTCTTCCTTCGCTTCTTTCATTACATCCACTCGTTCATCAGCTGCAGGTACTTTAGAATTGGAAATTGGTGAAAAAGTAAACTCTGGATCGTATCCGTAGAGTACTTTGAATGGACTATGACCCATTACAGTGACAGAGTTATTGTGAGCAAATTCTGCTATTGGAAGCCAGTCTACCCAATCATTTTGACGGTAAGACGTGAACATTCTCAGATATTGCTCTACTTCTTGATTGATTCTCTCTGTTTGTCCGTCTGTCTGAGGATGATAAGCCGTCGACATGTTCCATTTTATGCCTAGGCGTTTCGACACTTGTCCCATAAATTTGGAGACGAATTGTGTTCCTCTGTCCGATATCACCTGTTTCGGAGTTCCATGGTGTTTCCATACGTTATCTAAGAAAAGTTTCGCGATTCCTCGAGCGTCAACTTCCTTTTTCGTAGGCATGATGTGCGTTTGTTTCGTGTATCGATCAACGACAACAAAAATAGAGTCGAACCCTTCGCTTTTAGGCAAATCTACTATCAAATCACAAGTGATTGATTGCCAAGGTCCCGCTGGTATTTCATTTGGTTTAAGCGGACCATGTGGTTGTGTTGGGTGAATCTTCGTTGCTCTGCATCTATCACAGCCATCTACGTAATCGTGGACATACTTCGTCATTGAAGGCCACCAATAATTTCTGGAAATCAATTCTAAGGTTTTGGCACGTCCAGGGTGTCCAGCTGGTGGAGAGTCGTGAAACAACTCCAATATCTCTCGACGGATCTCCTTATCATTTGGAACGTAAACCAGTCCTCGGAATAACACCAATCCATCCTCCACATTCCACTCTTTGACTCCTCTACGCAATTGTACCGGTGCTGCTTTTAGCATTTGTAGCGCTTTAGCGACTTCGGGCTCTTGTTCTGTGCATTGCCTTATCTTTCTCAGCAATTGTTTTTCTCCTTGCACTAGAACTTGACCTCTTTTAGCAGCTTTTACAGTAAAAAACTCCGGTTTTAACAAAATACGATCAGAATTGTCGTTTTCTACCCCCCCTCTGTGGTCTTCTCTCTGAGAAAGCTTATCGGCCTTATCATTGACTACACCAGGCTTATGTTGGAGCGTAAATTCATACTCCGCCAGGAACAGACTCCATCTGGCTTGCCTTCTTGTCAACTTTTGGCTCGTCATAAAGTACTCGAGATTCTTATGATCCGTCCAGATCTCCACATGATGAGGTTTTCCCTGCACATAGTGCCTCCACTCCTCCAACGCTCGAATGATTGCGAGTAACTCTTTGTCATGGATGTCATAATTTCTTTCTGCATCGTTCATTGACTTAGAGTAATACGCCACGGGGTGCCATAGGTCATCTTCCATCAGTTGAGATAGAACTGCTCCAGTTGCGTAATCAGAAGCATCGGTTTCTATTTTCATTTTCTTCTCAACGTCAGGCATTACTAGGATCGGAGCTGATGTAAACCTTGACTTCAGTTCATCAAAAGCATCTTGCTGTTTCTCCGTCCAATCCCATTTGACATCTTTCCGTAGTAAATCATTCATTGGTCTAGCGATGTCTGAGAACCCGAAGATAAATCTTCTGTAGAAGTTGGCGAAGCCCATAAATGCTTGTATATCTTTAACGCATTTGGGTACAGGTCATTTCATTACTCCTTCTACTTTCACAGGGTCCATTCAAACACCACCCTTCTCCACTATCAACCCGAGGAACTCGACTTCTGTCTGTTCGAAGCTACACTTTTCAGGCTTCAGATACAGATCGTTCTCTTTTAGTCGTTTTAGTACCTCTCGTACAACTTTTCGGTGTTGCTCCCTATTGCCATTTGTGAACACGAGGATATCATCGATATAGACAACTACGGTCTTTCCACCAATTAAATCTCTGAATATCTCGTTCATCATGGTTTGAAACGTGGCAGGGGAGTTTGTTAAACCGAAGTACATCACGGTTGGTTCATGGTGACCAAACGGCGTTTTGAAGGCCGCCTTCCACTCATCTCCTTCTTTCATGCGAATATTATTGTACCCCCATCTTACATCCATCTTGGAGTACATCGTGGCACCGGTTAAAGCATCAATCAAATCTTGAGATCTCGGTAGCGGATATGCATTTTTAACCGTCTTCTCATTGAGCTTTCTATAGTCCATCACCGGTCTTAACTTGCCATCTTTTTTGGCCACAAAGAAGAAAGGTGCTGCTACTGGAGATTGTGAATCTCTAATACGTCCCAGTGCAGTTTCGGTTTTTAACCAATCTTTCAAGGTGTCCATCTCCTTAGGTGACAAGGGGTAGGGTTTCGCATTTGGCGGAAGATCGCCATCGTCTTTAAGATCTATCGCATGATCCCATTTCTTTCTTTCAGGGAAGCGCTTAGATTCTTCTTCTGAGAAAACTCCCAGGTACTCGTGAAGCCAATCGGGAACCATCTCTTCGACCGATTTCTTCACCTTCGTTGCTTCTTCTGCAACCTTCTGCTCCGTGGCAACCGAGGCTTTATACTTGATCCATTCTCCAGGATACTCTTCGTCTTCTATTTCCTCAACTGTCGCCCTCTTCATCGCCATGTCTTCTTCGTCATCCTCTTCTGTGGGAATCAGATCTGGCACTTCTTCTATCTTTTTTTGTTCTTTTCTTTTTTCTTTATTTTTTTGTCTTTGTTCTTTTTTAGTAATACATTTAACCGGGCAACGAGAAAGTGCAAAACGTCCAGCGTTCCAATCTATTTCCGGGTTGTGATATCTTAGCCAATCTATGCCAATAATAACATCATCGCTTCCTAAGTCCGTAACCATGAAGGCTGCTTGGTCTTCAACATGGTCACCGATCTTTAGACCTAATTCAGCGTAATGAGTCATCGATCCAGCGGCATTTAATGAGCCATCAATATTTTTAACCGGAATGGGCCTTAATAATTTATGGCACTGGACTTCGTTCTTTTTCACAAACTTTTCGCTAATAAATAATGTCGATGCACCGCAATCTACCAGTGCTTTCACATCTGCTTGTCGGTTCTTTCCCTTCAACGTGATCGGAATGTAAAAATGCTCAGATTTGGATCTAATATATACTTCTGATACATCCGAGAACGTAGATAGGATGGAGAAACGATTGTTCGGGTCTAAGTTCGCAGACTTTGACTTCGACCCTTCTAAAAACCCTTGCCTTCCTTGGAGCTGACCCAAGCTTTGAACCAACTCGGAATAGGGTCTTCTTCTTTTGGCACTGTAGTAGCCTTCACCTGCACCTTTGGTGCGACTGCGTCTTTGCAGTTTCTAGCCATATGGCCTTCGCCTCCACAGCGGTAGCATTTGAAGGATCCAGTCCTTCCTTGAGGTTTTGGAGCACCTCGCTGCTTGTTGGCGTCGACGTCCATAGCGTCGCTTTCCCTGCTTGGACCAGGTTTGTATTCAGGGGTCCTGGGGCCTTGTTTAGGGGTCCACCAGGTCATCTTCTTCTTGTCCGCGTCTAGCTCTTCGAAGTTGCGTCCGATTTGGATCGCATGTTCCACCAGTTTCTTCATGGTGTTTTTGTCCTCGTAACGGACATGAGCAAGCTGTATCTTGACACGGTCTTGAAGTCCCATTCTGAACTTCTGTCTCTGGTCGTAGTCGGAAAATGAAGTGTGTGTGGCCTTTTGTCTGAAAGTGGCCGCGTACTCTGGAACTGAAGAAGATCCTTGTCTAAGGGATTCCAGTTCTCTGATCGCTTTTCCTTCACGATCTTCTTGCCCCCACATGGCTTCTAAGTCTTCCAGGAATTTCTCCACGGTCAACTTCTCGTCTCCGGTCTTTCCAAGTTTAGTGATGTAAGGTTGCGCCCATTTGGCTGCAGTGCCTTTCATGAAGGAGAGCATTACTCCAATTCTTTGGCCTTCTTGGATGTTGGGCCATTGCGCCGTGTATAGCGCTACTTGGGATATCCAGACCATGAGTTCTATGGAGTCTTTTTCTCCAGTGAAGTCTTGGGGTTTGGAGTATTTGATGGAGGGGGAAGAGTTTGATGAGAGTAGGCTAGCTCCTGCAGAGCCGAAGGATGGTTGTTGAGACTGTATTTTCACGGTCTCGTCTTCTTGCATTTCTAGGCGTACGCCCAGGAGTCTGTTTGCTTCTTCTAGAGCCGCATTCTTGGCTTCTAGTTCTGCGATTCTGACCCTGAAGCTTTCCGCTTGGTTTGCAAGTGACATGTGAATGTACTCGACAACCTCCTGTGGAGTGGATGGTAACACCACTGTCGGTGCAGACTGTGTAGGAGAGTTTGGTAATTCAGACATAGTGCCAGTTGTGTTCTGGAACCCGATTCACTGATGTCTGTTGAAGAGCTGCTCGTAAGGGCTCTTCCGAAAGGGAATAATGGTGAAAAGAAGAAAGTTATGTAATGGAAAACTGAAGCGGTCCCCGATATCTGATCGGATCTACCACGTACTTCAGGATCGAAGGGTTCTTTAATCAACCCAACCGATGCTTCCCTAATACTAACTAAAAGGAATACGTAACTATACTCAATCGAGTGGGAAAAACTAGGGACAATGCAATCTCCGTTCTGAGGGTACAAGCCTAGGACAAGTTATCACTCTTCCAGCCGAAGCTTACAAGTGCGAGTCTCACTAGGGTATGGTATGTCGCTAAATCCTCGTAGGTTGAAAGCACGGTTTGTCGTCTAGACAGTTCCGCTATTGACTCGAAACGAATGCCTACGTGCGTATGAAGAAAGGAATAGGTAAAATGAAACTATAGTAACGTTGAGCAGGCAGGGTTTTGGGCCAGCACTCAAAGTTGCAGTGACACGCCTAATGTCGTGAACACCTCCGTATACTGGTGGCTGCGGTAAGACAGGGCCTGGTATAGGACTACTAACTAAGAAAGATGATAGGTATGAAAATGCGCTCAAATGAGCAAAGGAATAAAACAAAAGGTCGCGGCGGTTTAGGCCGGGCAAAAGTATAACGGTTCTGTTTCGGCTGATGGTGTGATGACTACCAACACGACCAGGCGAAAGAGAAAGAGATGCGAGAGTGTAACGCGAGAGTCGGAGTCTCCTATAGTTCAAACCTAATGTCACAACCCCTTAAACGAATTAACGCAGGGCAGAGACTAGGACTCAAACAACAAGATAATCACAAAGAGGATAAGGCAGCAGGTACGTCTTGGATTGCTCACTTGGAGATACAAGAGGTTTGAACTAAAGAACTACTGACTACGACGATCTACCTATATACACATATTGAAACTGAGATCGAAACTGAGTATGAACTAACTAACCAATCAGAATAATTAAAGGTATCGTACGATTCTATATATAACTATGATGTCATAACATGTGCCGCAGCCGCAGTAAGACTCTGGAACATTCCAAGAGTGTCGCGAGGCATGACGTCAACATCTTCGGCATTGTCCGATCGATCACGTGACTCTGGTAATTCTACAATAGACGTAATAATAGGAACTTCTTCAACAGTAAACATATTCTTAGGAACAGGCGCTGTGACTGGGCGCTTAAAGGACTTAGAATTTAGGAACAAATAATGATTTGTATTTGGAACTCGTGACATCCCGCCAGCCGTTTTAGATGTGCCACCCATAAGTAGAGATGACTTTGATTATTTGCGCATGTGATGATCTCTAGCAGTGGAATATGCATACACGTACTCGGTCGCACGAGGCGAGCTGGTACAGGAATCATGAGGGGTGCAAGTGGAGGAAGATATATATGCCAATAGTGTACTGTTGGTTGGCTAGATCATCTCCGTTTGACTGATGCCGCATAGGAGGGAGGTTGATTCCATGTATACGAGTGTTTGAAGAGGGGGATTAGAGGTGTTGTACATGTGGTGGTACAGAGGGGGGTATGGGGACTTGCGGTAATATAGACATGTGTATCTGTGTATTTACAAGTTTCGTCAATCAGGAGGCATGTGAGGCAGTGGTACTTCACCGAACGTCAGATGGAGTTGTCCAGTGGTGTTGATATATTTGACCAGGTGGGGAGTTGCTTCTGGGTCAGAGAGTAGGTATGGGAGGGATGTGGCTTTGCAGCCTAGTGCACATGCCAGGATGTGGCGTTCACGGCGAAAGTGAGGGCAATCAAGCAGGTATTGAGGGACGGTCTCGGCGATGCCTGGACAATGTGGACAGAAGGGAGTTGGCGACTTGCTGATGTGATGTAGATGCTTGCATAGGGGGGCATGGTGGGTGCGAAGGGCCATGTATACTCCAGTGAGTCGCTTGGGGAAGTGGGCAGTGAGTTTGATGAAGGATTGTTGTAGCAGTTTGGGGTCTATGTGAGTCGCACGAGCATAGCGTGGCGATTTGCGCCACAATCGCTTCCATCGAGCATGCGATACGTCACGCTGAACTTCCTTGAGTGTCGAGATACTGAGGGGTAGGGCGTTATGTCGAAGGTAGTGTGGGAGATGGTGGCTGGGGCTACTCTGGTGCCATCCCTCAGCCGCCCGTTTCGCGTGCTTGTCCGCATCCTCATTGCCGTGAACATCTGAGTGGCCCGGGACCCATCTGAGGGTGACGTCGAAGTTGTCATGATCCTTGGCAATGCGCTTCAACATGCTACAAAAATGATCGATCAAGTAAGAGCCCGGGTTTGAGTTGAAGCTCTCACCAGATTGAATAACCGCTTGGTTGTCGACAGAGATGGAGAGAGGAAAGGTGAGGTCTCGTTCCATTGCGATTAACTTAGCAGCTAATGTAAGGCTGACTGCCTCCGCTTCATACACAGTATGTTCCTTCTCCGTTCCCAGATGGAAACGGAGGGTGCAAGGGCATTTGCCCATGCGGAATAGTACTGCTGCCGCTCCCACCCCTCCCTGGTGCCCGGATCCATCACTGTATATTTGGATGGTGTCACAAAGCTGGACATGTTCCTGGATGGCCGATTCTTTTGAAGCTGCAATGTGGGTCCGGTATGGGTTTGTGCTTGAGGGTGGTCTGCGTGTTGGTAGGAATGTCTCGATGTCCTCTGGGATGATAGCAAACTGACGTGTGAGACGGTGAAGAGATGATCGATGAGACACGACATATCACTTTGCCGCACAACGAACTGGGCCATATAAGGGGTGGGTGTCAGGGTAAGTGGCGAGGCGAACAATTGCCCTGTGACAGGTGTTCTGGAGGAGGAGCGGGATGGGTAACAGGTTAGCATGAACTTCTAATAAATCTGTAGCTGTAGATTTCATGGCTCCTGTAATGGCAAGCGCTGCTATACGCTGTACGGAGGTTAGGCGCTTCACTACTCCAACAGAGCCACGCTGTAAGATGTCAGAACCTTCACGAAAGGTGGGGGTGAACCAGAGGTCTGCTGCATATAACATTTTAGGGACTGCCACTGCCTGATATAGTTGTCGCATGAGGTGAAGCGGGAGACCCTTGGCTGCTGTAGAGAGTCTTCGCAGTTGAAAGACATAGGCTGTGCCCTTCGCGATAGCATTGGCAGCCTGCACTTTCCAATGCAGTTCCTGGTCGATGATGACTCCCAGAAAGCAATGACTGGGAGTGGGCTTGATGGTTGTGCCCTGGATGTGCATATTAGGGTGTGTCTTCCATCGATTCATTGAGAAGTCTATTAACACAAACTTGTTAGCTTCAAAATGTGAGTTGTGGGCTCTTGACCAGTCATAACAGCCGCCCGGCCTTTCCAGCATGTCTGCTAGAATAGCGTGAGTAGATTCAAAGTCCTTACCGACCGCTATAAGTGCGGTATCGTCAACAAATGCTAGAGTTAGCTCTGTGATAGTGGCTCGGCCCCTCAGTGGTTTGGCAACATCAACGAGATCGGAACTGTATATGATATACAGTATCATTGATAACGGGTCACCTTGACCTATCCCGTTATTGATGGGGATCCAGTCTGACGTATAGCTGTCGAAGCGAAGTTGCATTTGTCAATCTGTTAGTAATCGCTCTGTAAAACTTACTATGTCCCTCAGGATGTGTCTCATACGCATGTTGTGTATGATGCGCTTCATCACCACATTGGGGAATGCACCCTCAATATCCAGAAACAAGACTGAGGCGACCTTGTGAGATCTCCATGCATTTTTAATTGTCTCCTTGAGCAGATGTAAGGAGTCAGTGGTGGAGTGCCCCGGCCTCCCCCCGAAGTGCGTGTTCAACAGGAGGTGGTATTGCTCGAGCGTGAAGGTTAGTCTCTCAGCAACAACAGCAGATAACAGCTTGCCCATTGTGTTGAGCAGTGCTATAGGACGGAATGCCTTGGGGAGGGAGTAGTTGGGTTTTTCCGGTTTGTGAAGCACCACCATCGTGAACTTTTTCCATGGTTCATAGTAAGTGCCAAGGGTGAAGACCACATTGAATAGGTGTGTGAGGTAGGGGACGAGAATGCCTGTACACTGTTTGTACACTATATTGCAAATACCATCCAGTCCAGGAGCCTTGTATCCATTGAGTTTGATGATAGTGCAAGTGATTTCTGCTGAAGTGAAGGGAGTGTGCAGGGTTACTGGGTCAGGGTATAACATGTCTGAGGGTACAAAGTCGTTAGCAGGGGGTGGAGGGAAGAATGATGTAGCTATGATGGTGCTCTTTTCGTGGTTGGTATTGGCTTCAGTCATGGTGCCATCAGGTCGTTTGATGCAAAGAGTGGGTACTCTTGTCTTACCCCCATCCTTCGGTTCTGATGAGATATATTTGTTGGCCGTCCACAAGTCATTGCCTTCTATATCTTCCAACCATTCAATCCAATGCTGTTTCTTCGTCGACTCGATCTTCTCGGTGTAGCGTTTCTTGACATCCGCAAGGTCCTGGTGGCAGGTGTGTTGAGGTAGGCCTCTCATTAGGTAGGCTTGCCGGCTGAGGGTATTGACCTGTTGATGTAATTGTGTTAGTTCATGAGTCCACCAACATTTAGAATGTGGGCAAGGTTTGGAGAAGGATACTTTAGCCTCGATGGAGGCAGTGATGGCCGCGGTGATACGGTCTGCAGCAATCTGGAATTCCCTGTCAGTGACGAGCGGTTGAGGGGGGAAGGGGGAGAGTGCAAGGCTAAGGTTCTCCTTGAAGTCGTCCCAGTCAGTCACACGCCAATTTCTGTGTGGGTCGTCGTTGATTGTGGGAGTGTCCAATTCCAGTCGAAGAAGGATCGGAACATGGTCAGTCCGCGGACCACGTTGGGCTGGATCTGTCTCACAGGACACCACGGTGTCATTGATGGATTCTGTCCTGAAGACATTGTCGGGGCGGGTCCAGTTACCTGTGGCAGATGACTGTAGGGTGGGGAGTCTGCAAGGGAGGAGTTGTACCATTCTGTAGTTAGCAATCAGCTCAATGAGCGGGCTGGCTGCATTGTAGTTGAAGAGGTGCCAGTTCCTGGCTTCTTCCCATAGAGGATGGTGCTGATTGAAGTCCCCCATCCAAAGCATGTGGTCGGTTTCCAGAGGGCGGACAGTTGCGATGTTAGTGTCCAAGTAGGCATTGAGGGCAGTTAGAGTATGTTGAGAGTTACCATCATTGTAGACATTAAAAATAGTACAGAGTCCATAAGGGCCCGAGAGTTGAAGAATGACCACATCCGAAGACGGGAATGAAAGCTGTTTCCAGGAGTTAGTATTTACAGAGGAACTAATGAGCGTGATAGCGTGCGTTCGTTGCTGGGGGTGCGTGTGGTGTTGGGATGGGTATAGCACATGCCAGTGATGGTTGGCATTGGTGTTGCAGAGGAAATTAATGTGGGGTTCCTGTAAAGTTAGTATATCCCAGTTGGCAATGCCGGGGTTGTTGAGCAGGGAGGCTTGCACCACCAATGAGGTATTAAGGTTCTGTTGCCATATACAGAGGCTAGCGGGAGGTTCGTTGACGTGCTCAGACATGATTTGACGGAAGGGTGGGTGTGCTGTCGAGGGGGGAGGCTTCTCCCCATGGGGACAGGGAGGTGATGAGGTTGTGTATGGAGGAGTCTTGTGGTCATTGGGGAGAGCGTTCTCGAGCAGACTGTTGATTGCGGAAGTCAATCGTGGTTTGGCGAAGGGCGCCTGGGTGAGAGTCTTGAGAGTTGCAGGGTGGCGAGGCGGGCGGCATAGGAGTTTTTGCTGGCCTAGCAGGCTGGATGACCTGAGTCCAGGCATGTTGAGTGGGGAAGTATGGCATTCGATTCTCTGGGTATTTCTCGTCAATCTCCCAACAACGTTTGGTGAACTCCAGGCATGATCTACTCCAACTGGTGTGCTTCAGGCTGTGGCAGTTGACACATCATGTTGTGCGGTACGAGTTGCAGGCCGCCGTGCAGTGTGGGTTCCCACAAGTGCTGCATGTGTCTTCTGTAGCCTGACAGTTCTGAGCGATGTGGTTGAATCGCTGGCATTTAGCACAATGTAGGGGTTCCCTTTTGTCCTTGTGTACTCCTACACGTTTGTTGGCTATGCAGAGCCCATCGCACAAGATGTTGTTTGCGGTCTGGACATCAGCAACTTGTATCAGTGCGAATGCTCTCCGCTGCTCTGCAGAACATTTGAGCAGGGGCTTAATCCAGCATATACTGGAAAGCACGCCCTCCTGGAGGTTGTTGTCCTGCTCGACCCTTCTGAGGAAGTCGTCCTTCTCGATCTGAAGCTGGATAGGTAAGTACTCGGCTACAATTGGATACGTACGGTTGCAGAACGACACTGGGGTGTCTAGGCTGCCTTCCAATGCTGTCCTTCCTGAGGGACTGTTGAGCCATGTCGCGAGACTCTCCATCTCCATTTCAACAACTATGCCTCCATTACGCAAGGCCATGACCGCACAGATGCTCCCTGGTGGTGTTGATTCATCCCTAGCCTTTTCAAGTGTGTCCTTCAGCTTCTTGGCGATGTCGGAGTTTGACGTGTTGGGGGGAAATAGCAGTTCACTGGGTTGAGGGTCCAGTAGGACCTGCCTCACACGAATATCAGCATGGCCAATGGCTTTGTCAACTGACGGGGGTAGGTGGGCTGCTGCGATGCTACTGTATGATGGTTGGGAGAGTGCAAGGGCAGTAGGTTGAGAGGGTGTGGATGAGAGCTGCATGTAGAGGTGATTGATTTTGTCCTGCGTGGCCTCTAAGGAGGGGGAGAGAACCTTAATTGCATTCTGACAATCCTCCACAGATGCATAGAGGGTGTCAGCAGCTTCTTCAACTCACTCGATTGCTGTCTGCAAGCTATCTTCCTGCCTGTTTCTCATCCTTTCCATCAGCTGGTATGTCCCATCTGTCTTCTCCAAGGTAGATGTGAATGATTGGGAAGTAGCATCCATCTCCTTAAGTGAACTTTCTAGGGTGGTCAATGCATCCAGTATCTTGGCCACAATGGCGGTGATTACGTGATCAACTATCTTGGGCATTAAGGTGTCAGAGAGTTGGCGCATGACTGTTTCTGCTATTTCATCAGCAGCATGCTTCTTCAGGATGAAAGCCATAGCCCTGATGGCCGTGATGATGGGGAGGGGAGTTTTGGGTAGCTGTGTGATGTGGAAAAGGGTTGAAATCAAATGAGTTAGTGTGAAAGGTTCATCCAGGTGACAAAGAAGGTTCGAAGAGAGATATTGCTCAGCACTAATGGAGTCTGTTACTACACTGGGAAGCTTCTCAATTTCATTTTGCAATAGAGTCTTTCCTGCGGAACATCTGGTTGTGGTGCCTTGAGTTGGAGATGTCGTGCCGGAGTTAGGGCCCCTGGGGCCCACACTGACACTTCTTCTTCCGATGGTCACCATAGTGGATGTTTTTCTGATGATACTGAGGCATTGGTGACACCGTTGGGTGCATTGTTGAGTAGAGTTTTTTTGGGATCCTAGTTGGAGTGCCACTTGGCGTGAGACCAAGAGGCGATTACAGATGGAGTGATACATCACTTTCCTATCTACAATATATAAGGACAGTGGATGACTTCCTGTGGGATTTGGAAATCCAGATCTCGTTCTAAACCTTAAAGTTCGGAGGTTTGGCAAGGTAGAATTTACATCTAGAAACTCATTCTAAACCGTGGACACAGTCAAATAAACTTCATGATCTAATTCTACTTCCTAAACTCTAAACATGGCATACAACATCGCTCGTGAAACTCTCGCTCTGACTGATGACAATGATGAAGACGACGAATTACAGAGAAAGCTCATTGGAATTCTCGGTGTCCTTATATTTGTTGGAGCTGAACAATCATGCTATGAATGCTCTGAATGCCGGCAAACAAGAAGAAGATATCTTATTCATAGTGACCTACTTCCCAATCCACGTCTGAATACTCCTTGGCAAGTGCTCTACTCAGGACAGAACAACCGTACGTTTATCACAACCATGGGCGTTGATGTCCCTATGTTTCACTACATTCTCTCACATGGCTTCACAACTCTTTGGGATCTCACTCCCATCCCCTGCAATGATATTCCTGCCACTGCTCACTCTCATGCTTATCGATGTTCCCTGGACGCTGCCGGTGCATTAGGCCTTGTTCTTCATTGGCTCAACTCAACCATGCAAGAGGTCAGCCTCTGTTACAATAACACTTTTCTTCTGCTTCTTTTCCCTCTTTGTTCCATAACACGCCTTTCATTTATGATCACTTACCTTTCTTGGATCATGTACTTATATCTCATGACTACCTTGGTCTGTGCATGCATATTGACTCATTTAAGCACGTGGATTAGCTTTGTAGAACTTCACTTGAATCTTACTAGGTTTTACCAGAACTTCCTTTGCTTAAGACCTCCAATCTTAAGTCGTCTGAACTAGCATTCTTAGTCGAAGCACTCCTTTGATTAAGTCTTTACAGAACCCCTTCTTTTCTGAAGGACTTTACGAATCTCAACAGCTGAAAGACTCTGTTGAGTCTCTGTTGTTAGAACTATCCTAGTTCATAACAAAAGATTCAAGTCACACAAAGGACACCTGTATCCACACATGTCCCAAAGAAAAGAAACAGAAACAGACAAGCCCTAGCTGAGCAAGACAGCTAGCGCAGGCAAAGAAGAGACGACAAACTGACTTCACTCACTCCTACCTTTCAAGCCCTTAACCTCAGTACTCCCATACTGCCACTGAACATGTCGTCTTCATCGAAACTATTCGAATATAAGATTAATCATCCGCCCATCTTCGATGGAGATCGAGAGAAGTACAAATCTTTCATCCTATCCTGCAATGCATACATGGACATTAATGAGGAATTATACAAGACCGACAAGCAACGCATCATCTTTATCACCTCGTTTATGAATAAAGGAAATGTGCTGCTATAGAAAGAAGAATTCCTGACAGATGCCCAACACGTCGACTCTTCTGGACAGAAGAAAGGATATGGAACGATGAAAGAATTCATGGAAGTATTTGATAAAGCCTTTGGAGCTATTGACCCCTCCAGAACCGCCTTAGCAAGAATCATTCACCTCAAACAAGGCAATGGAGAACTGCAAAGCTACATCGCAGACTTCCAAAGACTCCTCGTGCAAGCAAAGATCAAAGAAGAACACATGAAGATATTCCATATCCAGAATGGGCTGAACACCGGACTCCTCACCAAGATATTCAATGCTGGAGGAGTTCCAAAGAACCTTGACGACTATATCGCCGCAGTTGTAGATATGGATAACTGCTATATGCAGCTCCAATCTATAAGGGCGAGTTCTTTTCCCCAACAAAAGAAAAGAAGATTCGGAGATCAGCGATTTGTCCCTGCTAGAGACAGAGACACTATAGTGGTCGACAGAATTGGCAGGCTTACCGAAGCCGAGAAGCAGGAGCACATGCGAATCGGAAAATGTTTCAACTGCCATCAAATTGGACATCGCGCTAGGGAATGTCCGCAGAAAAGGAACGGACCCTCCCCACCTATATGACAAGTGGAAGAAAAGGAAGAAGAAGCAAGACGAGTTAATGAGGATTTTTGAAGAGGAGGTCTACATTGATGGTAGTATCTCCAGAAGAACCAATACGTGTAATACAAGCAATAGGTGAAAGAAAAGAACTTTGTATCCCAATCACTCTCATCTCGCAAACACGTCCAGAAAATGTCAAAACCAACGCAGTAATCGATTCCATAGCAGCCGGAACTTATATCTCCAAAGACTTCGTGAAGAAGCACAAAATTCGAACCAAGAAACTAGAAAAACCATTCTTTATCAGAACCGCAGACGGAAGCTACTTTAGTAGTGGACCAGTGGAGTGATATTGCACACTCATCATCAAGATCAATGAATGAATGATGATCGGAAAGTTCAACATCACGAAGCTAGGAACCAAAGATCAGATCCTTTTGGGGATCCCCTGGCTCAGAGCAATGAACCCATCCATCAATTGGGCCAGTCAGACTCTTTCCCTCCCTGCCACGGAGAGATCTACCGAAGTAGAAAAATACGTAAAAGAAACATCCAGACCAAAGAAAACATTCTTTAAAGAATTCAACACCAAAGAAGATGTATGGACAACTTCGCCGGTGTCCTCAGAAGCCCTTATGGACGATGGAGAATACCTCAAAAGAATAGAAGAAATTCCAAAAGAGACGCCAAAGTATAGCAATAAAGCTCAAGAATTTGCATCCGAAGAAAAAGTCAAACAAAAGAAAACCTTCGAAGAACTAGTCCCTTCTTACCTCCATGACTTCTCAGACATATTTGCAACAAACGGTCTAAATCAAATTCCCCCGGAGAGACCTGGTATCAATCATCAGATAGAAACGAAGCCTAGTTTCATCCCAAAAACGTCCAAAATTTATCCTCTTTCTCACAACGAGCGACTTACAGTTAAAAAATTTATCGCTGAAAACCTGGCCAAAGGATTTATCGTCAAATCAAAATCCCCACAGGCAAGCGGATTTTTCTTCATAGGAAAGAAGAGTGGAGAACTTTGCCCATGTCAAGACTATCACTTCCTTAATGACCAGACAATAAAAAATGTGTATCCTCTTCCACTTCCCTCATCTCTAGTTGAACAATTACATGGTGCTAAATTCTTCACTAAAATGGATATCAGATCTGGATATAACAATATTCGAATTCATACCGAAGATAGATGGAAAGCAGCATTCATCACGGAAGAAGGATTGTTTGAACCAATGGTTATGTTCTTTGGATTATGCAATTCTCCCGCCACATTCCAAGCCTATATGAATAGCACTTTCCAGGTGGAACTTAACGAAGGATGGCTAGTTATCTATATGGACGATATCCTAATCTTTTCCACCACGATTGAAGAGCATCAAAAATGAACTCATATTATCTTGGACAAGATCTGTCAAGAACAGTTGTTCTTGAAACCTGAGAAATGTACCTTCGACTCTCAAGAGGTGGAATACTTGGGCATGATCATTAAACCTGGGCACGTAGAAATGGACAAGGATAAAACAAATGGGATACAAGACTGGCCTGCCCCTCAATCAGTGAAAGAAGTTCGCTCTTTTTTAGGGTTCTGTAACTTCTATCAAACCTTCATCTCCCATTACTCGGATATAGCCCGCCCTCTTATCAATTTGACAAAAAAAGATACCATATTCATTTGGACCCCGTTGTGTCAACAAACATTTGAAAAACTCAAGGCACGCTTCACCAGTCACCCGGTACTCCACAATCCTGATCTTTCTCGACACTTCACTATTGCAATGGATGCCTCTCTTGCTGCCTCAGGGGGAGTGTTGCTTCAAACAGACGAGAACGGTAATTATCATCCATGTGCTTACCTTTCTCAGTCGTTTGGACCAGCCAAATGGAACTATCCGATCTATGACAGAGAATTATTGGCCATCATATGAGCTCTTTCTCATTGGAGACACTACTTGGAAGGGCATCCATTCCCCATCATCATATTCACCGATCACATGAATCTCTTATATTTCCGAAAATCAGAACGACTCTCTAGACGACAAGCACATTGGCAGCTATTTTTGACTTCTTTTGATCTGGAATTACATCATGTTCCTGGATCAAAACTAGTTGTTCCGGATGCACTATCTTGACGACCGGACCATGATGACGGATCCGCTGATAATCAGGAAACAGTGTTACTACCAGATTCCATGTTTATCCGACTTATCGATGATGATCTTCGCGTTGCCCTATCCTCAGAAACTCGTGATCCTATTTTTACTATGGCACAGGATGCTTTGAATGGTCTTTGCTTGCCCCCAATGAAGTCTTCTCTTTTGGATTGGTCGGTTTCTGATGATATCCTTTTCTATAAAGATCGCGCGTACATTGCGCCCGGTCATAGATGCTGAATCCTAGAAAAGTACCACAATCATCCCACCGCAGGGCATCCTGGCCGTTTTAAGATGGAAGAATTGGTCAAGCGAGAAGCCTGGTGGCCAGGCATGGGAACATTTATTAGGAAATATGTTGATGGATGCGCCACTTGCCAGCAAATGAAAGTCAATACCCACCCTACCACCCCTCCCCTGATTCCTATCGCAACCTCTGCCACTCGACCATTCACACAGGTCTCCGTCAATCTGATCACCGATCTCCCTATCTCCTTGGGCTTCGACAGTATCATGGTCATGGTAGACCATGGGCTTAGTAAGGGGGTGATCATTACCCCTTGTCACAAAACTATATCTTCCAAAGGAGTGGTGAAACTTTTCCTAAAGCACATTTTCAAATGCTTTGGTCTCCATGACAAAGTAATATCAGATAGAGGACCCCAATTCCTCTCCAAATTCTCGCTAGAATTGGCACGACTTCTTGATTACACTATCGCCCCTTCCACCGCGTATCATCCACAGACTGATGGACAAACAGAACAGCTAAATCAGGAACTGGAAACATATCTACAGATATACTGCCAGAACAACCCGTCAGAATGGGTAGAACACCTCCCTATCACTGAATTCGTCCACAATCATCGAAGACATGCTGCAAAAGATGCTTCCCCCTTCTTCATTATGATGGGATACGAACCAAAGGCTCTCCCACACATCCTCCCTGAATCAAAGATACCTGCAGCAGAAGAACGAGTGAAACTTCTCCAAAAGATAAGGGGAGAAGTGGTAGCCTGTCATAACATTGCTATGCAATGAATGACGGAAAGATCCTTTGGACAGAAGTATCAACTGTGGAAAGTCGGAGATAAGGTATGGCTATCCTCTACCAACCTCAGGTTGAAACTTCTGTCTCGGAAACTCGCTCCGAAGTGATACGGTGTAGATGAGGAATCTTGACTAGACGTGAAAACACTTAAAACTAAAGGGTGCTCAACAGCAAGACTGGGATACGAGACAACGACTCGACCCAAGGGACAACCACTGAGAGAAGTTCCTCGAAATAAAGTGGAGGGAAACTCTATGAGCTAGGCGGGCGCTAACAGGCGCGAGAAGATAACACGCGCGAAGGCGCGCGAGATGCGCGCGTGAGCGGGAGGTTCAAGAATGCGCGCGCGTGAAGCGAAGGCACGCCTTGAGCGTTAAGGGAAAGGTCCTATTGAGGAGTGAATGCCCAGATGGATGATTGACAGGAGAATAAGATCTTATAACAAGTGAGGAGGTGATCTATACACTTTCCAGTACACAAAGATAAGGGGAAAGTAAGTACCAGAACCAAAGGAAACCCTTCTGTATTTAAGAATGGAGATTGCGCTAAGCAGCGCGCTTCCGAGCGCGCTCCCGAACCGAGTAACCATATCAACTCTAATTATAACTAAGTTTAAATAGACTTTCTATATGTAGCGCGGACGTCGGACCGAAGATTTTATTAGTTCAATGGACAAGATAGGAATAACGCACCAGCGAATCAGTAAGGACATGGGACGAATGGACGGATGATAGCGCGAAGACCTAGGAGAAGGCGCGTGAAGTGCGCATAGCGCGTGCGCAGGTAAGGCGCGCCTAAGTGCGCGCGAGTACGGATAAGGCGCGCGCGAGTGCGCGCGAGACTGGTCCTTAGGATTAGAGCTGTAGCATATAGGAAAGTATGGGTAAAGGCTGGATATTCGGCATTGAGACGCGCGAGTCTCTACATCTCCTGGGGACTTACATTCTGAGTGTCCCCACTCAGTGCTATAGTGCGGGATCTTGGACTTAGAGAGGTGATGATAGACATGGATCAGGTGATCGCGAGAGTAGGGTCGTCCTTTGATGATTGCGAGCATCGATGATGTAATCGGAGGAGATGTTGATAAGAAGATGGACGTGTTCTCACGATCTCTTGACTTCTTCCTTATCAATCTCTCATCATGCCTACTTTCAATGTTGCTATGTTGAACGCCACTCCTTCCCCTGAGCCTGTTCCAGTGGCGCAAGGGCCTCCTGAGGACGCGCCTATGGGTGACGCTAGCGTGGAATCCGATGCTGACCGCCTCCTTGTCGCTTGGGCCTCCATTCTGGTCTCTTTGGAAGGATGTGTGATGTCCACGCCTGATCTCAAGCCGGAACTCCTCGAGGATCAAGAGATGTGGTTGCACGAGTGGTATTCAGTGCTGGTGAGTGCGCTTACATGTATTTGTCTATTGTGGACTGACATTCCTAGGCCACCTTGAACGGTTGTTCCATGCGCGCGGGTGTGTTGGCGTTGGCGCTGGAGATGGATGACAAGAGCGCGGAGTCGTTAAAGCAGGGACGGAAGAGTTGTAAGGAGATTGAGGCAGTCGTGAAGGACTGGAAGGCGAAGGCGATTGCCTCAGTTCCACCAGCGCCTCCCATGCAAGCTGCGCGCGCCACTGGCACGTCCGAAGTCGAGGCGCACGCCACTGATGCGTCTGGTACTGATGTCAGCAAGAAGGTGTGTCTTGTGTTTCCTGTTGGCGCGCCACTCTATTAACATGTCTGGTTGCGCTTAGCCGCGCGTCGGGCGCATGTCTGTGGTCAAGGTGTGGCGCTGTGGCGCCTGCATTGCCAAGGACATAGACTGTGGAGGCGTGCCTGGATGCCGGTGCCCTCCTTGTGATGTTTCCAAGCGCGCTTGCACTTTCTGTAAGTCACGCCTCTTGTCTATTGTTGGCACACGCCACTAACTGCTGTGGATTAGCTAAGCGCAACATTACTGATGCGCCTAAGGCGCGCCCGCGCAAACCGATGCCTAAGTGCCCTATTGCTGAGTCTGCAAAGGAGACCGCTTCCTCCATTGCTGTTGAGGATGAAGAAGAATCTGAGGAGTCTGAGATGGATGTGGAGATTGTTGGAGAGCGCTCTGTGGAGGAGAAGGTCGTGCGCGCCTCGCGCGATATTCCTGTGCGTGCTGTTGGTCCTTTGGCGTCTGGTTCTGCGCCTAAGGGAAAGGACAAGTTCAAGGATCCAGTGGTGGAGTTGAAAGAGGCGCGCGCGGAATCCGCGCGTTTGAAGGAGGAAAATGCACACTTGCGCACTTCCACTCTCCAGATGCGCCAGTATGCGTGCGCCCAACAGGCGGACCTCCTCAACTATTCCAACAAGTTTTTCGCTATGTCCAACGCATGGGCTGAATTGGAGAGGCAGATCAATGACTCCCTTAAGTAGATGCACCTCTCTTTTGTTTTTCTTGTTTCCTAAGCGCCAATGCGCCTGTATAATAATCCCTGTGTTGTCTTGTTCCATGTCCATGTCCATGTCCCCATCTGATTCACTGGGCTTAAGAAATTAAAATTATAAGTATGTAAGTAAGTGACAAGCGTGCGACGAGATCAAGGTAATGCGATGGACTTTACTGAATTTTCTGTGGGGTGCGTGCCCGTCTTGTCTTCTTCGCGCGCCTTCCATCATCTATGCCTGCCTTGTTGCGCCGCGCGCGCGCTTGAATGAAAGTTAGAAAAAAAGTGTGCAGCGCTGCGCGCGCGTTAGAAAGTGAAAGTCTAATGAGGTGATTATGCGTGCGCTATACAAATAAGGTAGTGATTAGTATGTACTTGCGGGGTATTAGAGTGTTTCTTGGTGTGTTTGATATATTCTAGAGTCTGTGGGGTTTATGTGCAGGCAATGCGCGTTATATGAACAAATGAGATGAGAGATGTCACCGGATGAAACCCGGGGTAAAACTGAGAGTATGTACTTAATGGAATATTTTTGTGTTCTTCGTATTATCTGATGTTTTTGTTTTTATGTTTTTGAGGAATGCGCGTTCGCGCGAATATGATTGAGTGATGCGCGGGGTGGGGAATATGGTCGTGCGCGCTAATCATCTTGCGCGCGCTCGGGCTCGTCTTCGTCAGGTTCTACGGTTTCATACGCTTCTAGTTCGTCGATGCTCTCGTTGTCTACTCCAGTCATTTGGGTTACTGATACGCGGGTAGTAAGGGATGACGCGAAACGCGGCGAACCGGAGTTTTGAGATTGCGCCGTCCAACTCGGCCAACATATATGAGCCTTCCTTCGTGCGGCACACTACGATCATAGGTCCCAAATAGCGTGGCTTCGTCTTCTTGCTCAGTTCATATTCGACCTTCGAGTTGCGTACCAATACTAAGGCGCCGGGTTCGAAGTCGTGCGATTTGATAGATGCGTGGAAGCATCTTTCAAAATCACGTTGTAGAAACAACAATACAGAGAGGAACAAAAGATGCTCCTAACTGTATCTATAAATGTTGAAAGGTCGCGTGTTGCCTAGTCTGTGTTACTTGAGGAGACAAGTGCATTCGACCCTAAAGGGGAAGTGAGTACAGCAAAGATCTAGAGGTATGCGCGGGAACGCGAAGCGCGAGAAAGCGCAGGTGCGCGCAAGGTACGAAGGTGTGGGAACGCGCGCGCGAGGCGCGAAATAAGAGAGACTAAACTTAAGTGATGATATGATACAAGATAAGAGAAGAGTGATGCAAAGTGTAGACAAATAGACTTCTACTATGTTCTGCTAAGTAAATAGTGGGTGGTAACTAGTAAGTTGGAAAGTTAGTCAGTAATAGTATGTACTGCTGGCGCTTATATAGCGCGCCTAAGCGCGGTCATGCGGAGCCGAAGCGCTACCGAGTAGGTATGTAAGGATATATATGGGTGAGAGTCCATGATAAAAATAAAGGTGGAACACTATGCTAATAAAGGAAATGGAAATATACGCACTAGGGAGCTTGGTGGACAGTGGATGGATGCATCTGGATGGCTGGCGCTATAGGGCGCGCAAGCGCGGGAATGGCGCGCGTTGCGCGGGAAAGCTGCGCCTCATATAGGAATTGCTGTGGACAGTACACAGAGTGGTGCTGCGAGTTGGTGCTGTATACTCCCTTAGTGGAAACTGCCATATCATGCCATGAGAGGCATGAGTCTCTACAGCGTATGGACTTGTAGCGTGCCGCAACTACTTTATCCCTGATCGCGTTAATATCCTCTACGCGCTTCTGCAATTGGCGTGTGCGCCATGCTATAAGGTCGGTAGTGGTGAACGCGCCTCGGCTTGGTAAGGGTGCGAGGAACGTCGCTTCTGCAAGATCAAAGGGAAATATTGGCTCGACGCCGTGCATCATGAAATAGGGCGATAAACCCGTCGCTTTATGAATGGTGACGCGCTCGGCCCAGAAAACTGAATGGACTACCTGATACCAGTGAGAATCATCTCCATCGCAGCTTTTAATGATGGCCTCCCGGACATCGCGGTGTCGTCTTTCGACTATACTGTTTGCCTGAGAATTATATGGTGAGATGCAGATCGGGTGAATCCTGTATTTGCGCGCGAGTTCGTCTACTGCGAGCCTATATGCGGGCGCGTTGTCCGTTACTATCTCTGTGATCAGGCCCCACCTACACAAGAGCTCCTCGAAAATAAAAGCAGTTAGCGTGTTAGTATTTTCTTTGTGCAGCATGTGCCATTCCGGATACGACGTTAGCGCGCATCGCGCTTGCACGAGGTATTCATATCTGCCCGCTCTGGGCATCTTCATCGTGTCGATGTGCGCTTTGCGAAATAGACCTCCTGGTATGGGGACGATTGGGGGAATATGCAGCCTCCTCATTTGGCGAACTTGGCATTCGTGACACGTTTGTCCGTACCATTTGATGTCTTCAATGATGTGCAGCCACCAAAAGCGTAGCTGTAGGCGCGCGCTGATGGTGTAGATACCCTTGTGCCCTAAGTCGTCATGCGCCTCCTTGAGAACGCGATAGCGCTTGTTTGGAGGCAACACAAGTTGGTGTTTGCCGTGTGATGCTCTGCGCCATAGGTTACCTTCCAGAACGAAATAACGCGCTGCGTTGTTCACGAAATTCTCGAATTCTTCATCTGAAACGTCAGTGGGTCTTTCGCACGTGGTAAGAAACTGTTCTATAGTAGCCATCAGCGCGTCTTGCGCGCGCGCTGCATCCGAGCACGGGATATCTGGTTCTGGTTCTTCCGTCTGCACGACATCGAAGTATACGCGCAACGCTGGTACGCGTGCGCTCTGCGAGATGAAACATGTGCGATGCGCTTTGTGGCGTATGTCACCCGAGCCACCAGCTATACGATGTGTGCGATCATTCAAAAGCGCGATAGCGAAGGAGTATGCGCGATCAATCCAATCCTCATGATTATCGTCTTCTATGGGATCTTCCTTGGCGACTGGTCTCCTTGAGAGACCATCAACGCCTTTGTGCTTTTGCGCGGATACATGAACGAGTTTGAACGAAAATAAAAGGATACCCGTGATCCATCGGTTGATGGTCGCGTTAGGCTGCAAGTCCGGATTATTGATCATACCTTTGATATACTTCGCATCTACCTCCACCGTCAGATTCTTTACCCCGAAGATGTATACGCGTACCGCGCACAACGCGCGGAAGAGTCCAAAAAGTTCTAGCTTCGCTTGAGAGTAGCGCCTTTCCACGTCGTTTAGCGCGATTGAGCCAAATCAATTTGGATAGCGCTTTCCGTCTTCGCCTATCTGCAGCAAGATGAATCCAACAGCGATATTGGAAGTTGTTACGCACTCAAATAGATCTGTTATGCGGAGCCCTAAGAGGAGCGTCGTCCGCTAACGTTCGTGATGTAACCAGAAGGGTCCGGTGTAGCGACTGAGATTGGCGACGACGAGTCGGCAGATATCAGAGACGCGCGTGTCACGTGACTTCTAAGACAGATGTCTTCAAAGTCACTGATGTTCTCAAAGTAAGGACAGTCTTGTCCGAACGATGAGTAGTCGATCGAGGTAGACTTAGGCGCGATGAGCACCTAAGAAAAGATACTAGAGACTGAAGCTGAGGGGGCTTCAGAGGGAAGTATGTTCGAGGGAAGATTGAGTAGATTCAAGTTAGGGAATCTAGTACAGAGTGACCGACTACTTATACTAAGTGGAAAGGGTTAAGGGCAAGGCTACCGTACTGTAGGTAAGGGCAAAGGGGAAACGGAAAGGGTATAGGTATGCTGGTAGCAGAGCCTGATTAGTGATGTGAGGTCGAATGCGGAATGAGACCGAGAAACGTTGGAACGAGCCAACGGTAAATGATACAATGCGCAGCACGCATGAGTCAGAGGAAAGATAAGACAAGATAAGGAAAGCCACATTGGTGGCACGAGTCAGAACGAGTCATAGCCCGAAGGCACGTGCGCACGTTGGTGCGATAGGAGGGGGATGAGGGACGGGAACGGTCCCGAGGATCCGGTCAACGGATAGTCGGTAGAGAAGTACGAGCCGGAGGCATACGAGGGCGAGGACGAAGGGGAAAAAATGATAGGGGGGCCATGTAGCCGATGTTACTTGTAACAGAAGTATCGACTGCTAGAATGACTTTGTGCTCGCTATCGTAGTCGATGCGCCTTAGCGTGGGCGATTCTAGAATTGAGTCCTTGAGGGTCTGCATGGCTTTGCGCTGTTCAGGCCCAAATATAAATGGCGCGTCTTTCCTGGTAAGGTTAATTAGTGGGCGCGCGATGCGCAAGAAATCGTGAATGAATATGCGCAGGACGCCGCAAGTTCCCAAAAATCTGCGCACTTGCGACTGATTGGTGGGTTCTGGCCAGTCGCAAATCTTCTGTACCTTGGATTCTTCTGGTATGCGCCCTTCAAACATGCATTTGTGTCCAACGATAATTGCCATAGGTGCGGCTAGAACAAACTTTGATGCGGATACGGTTGCGCCTACGTTCTCTAGGCGCTGTAGGATGCGATTCACAATGATGCAATGCTCCCAGATGAAGTGCCGGATTCCTGCGTTTCCGGGTATTGTCTCGTATGAACCGTCTTCGCACTGATTTGATCGGAACATCATCCACGAATGGCGACGTGAATTCTGGAATCTCATGTTGCAGGATAAACGCGGTATTGCCTTGGTAAACCTGTACAGCATTAGCATGTCCTTGAGGAAGAGTGGTTAGCCGATGAGGACCCAAAGGCGTTCCAAAGGTCATCAAGTCGCGCGAGTCTACATGAAGCGCGCGCTGGTCATAACCTGAATATAAGTCCAATATTGCATACACCGCGTAACCAGCAAACGCTTCCGCGAGAAGTTCAACAAAAGGCGGAAGCGACGCGTCGCGAATTGTTACCGCATTGAGCGGCTGCAAGTCGTGAACTAGGCGCAAGGATTTTCCATCTTTCTTTACTATGCAAAACCAGCGTGAGCGATACGCGGCCGTTGATGGCTCATATACTCCCGACGAGATCTTCTCCTTGATGATGCGTACTACTTCATCTAAGGTGGCTGGCGGGATCGGAATATTGCGCTGAGACCATGGCATGTGTGGGACCATAGGAATATTGTATGGCGGGAAGTAGGTCTCGTTGAGGCGCCCGCGCTCTGAGGCGTCCCATGCGAATGCGAGTTCGTGTACGCGCACAAGCCAGTGCACTAACTTGAGTTCTTCTGGCCATAGCCAATTTGCTGGGTCAAGGTCTAGATTATCTGCGCGCGCCTGCGTAAAGCGCGCGCCCGGCGTGAATTCTGGGGGATGGGTGGGTAAGTCGGGTAATCCTGCTAACGGATCATCTGGCAATTGGCGCACTACCCTATACTCTGCGGGCATAGTGGTAGGTACCGTGCGCACTTTCTTCGCGACTGGTTTATAGACCAGCGCGTGAAGTACGGGATCATAATAATAAAAGGAATTAAAGGCGTCAATAGTCGCCTGATCTATAACGGTCTGCGTGGATGTTAGATGCGCGTAACGTGCTGAATACTGCGGAAGCGAGGATGAAGAAAATTGATGCATAGAAACTAAAGGCGATGCATTGTTGCTCCTTAAGAGCAAAGAATGGGATGCGCGGCGCGTTAGGTGTGATGCGAAAATGTGAAACTTGATGTGATAAGGAAAATATTTGGGAAGACGAATGTGTATGGGCTTCTCCCCGCGAATGTTGCAGATCATCGATACTTAAAAACCCTGTTCCTCCTCCTTGAGCGCGTGCGAGTGCGCGTGACTCGCGCACTTCGCATCTCTTGCGAGCTGTCGCTTGACCCAAGGTAGGGTTGGAATGCGCAGTTCTTTGCGCGCATTAGGATCAGTTAGTATGAGATCCTGCTCTCCGTCGGGCAGATCAAATGTGCGACATGAGGTAAGCTTAAAGAATGGGTGCCCTAGTAAAACTTCAAAGGTCGCGCGCTCGATGACCTGGACTTGGAAGTATAAGGGTCCTGCGCCAAAATCAAGCGGGACGTTCTCTATGACTCCTAGTGTTGCGTTGCGTGACGTGTTCACTGATTCCATATTGAGGCTATGGTCCGACCTGAGCGGTATGCCGAGCTCTTTCCATACTTCCCTTGGCATGACTACTACTTCTGTGCCTTGATCTAAGATGCAGGTGAGAGTGCGCCCTTCCAATGTCTTAGCGCGAATACAGCGCAAGGGCGCGAAGTGATCCGCAACGATTTTACCGTCGTCGCTTCGTATGCGCACATCCTCGTATTGCTTTAGCCATTGGTCGGTCGCGGGATGCCCTGATAATTCGTGCACCAATACTGCGCCTACTGTGACGCGCTTCTTGGTCGTAAGTTCGCAGAAATGTTGGCGAACATCGGGAGATACAGCTAATAATTCCCTTACTGGGATATTGAGATTGGAATCGAGAAGGCGCTCGACAACGCGTTTGTCGGCCTCCTTGTCTTCGAGCGCGAATGCATAACGATATGATGGTGACTGTGCTGGTGCTTGGGTTGGTGTTGATGACGATGATGGTGGCAATGCTGAAGATTGGGATGGGGATGACGATGACGACGATACTGGCGTGGACGATGATGGTGTTGACGATGAGGGTGAGGCGCCCTTAGGAGGCGCCTTGGCGCTTGTTGGCGTGCTTGTTGGCGCACTTAACGGCGCTACTTTCGCTACCTCCTTTCCTTTACCTTTGTCAGATGAAGCTTGTATTTCGGGAGAGATTATCTCCTCCTCTACTGTGGCTTGCTTAGATGCAGGTCTCGGGCATGTGTGCGTTTCGCTGGGTATTTCTACACCGTCGAAGCGCACATTTTTACCTTTGGCATTGCGCTTCTGGTCACGCCTTGCAGCTACATAGGCTATCGCTTCAGTCATGAGATCCACCGTCTCATCGTCCTCATCGAGTTCCGTTTGCGTGACTGTGTGCACGAACGCAGATGAGCCTACAGTGGCTCAAAAAAGTGTCCCAATGTTTGTAGCTTTTCATGTAATTGCTATACCATGTGTCAAGACGTGGGAATATGACTAAGCTATATGGAGGTGTTGGAAAGGTCTGCTTCTCAGCTTTATTTCGGTTTCCTATACCGTGGGAAAATAATGAGATTATGTGAAGATATGATCATTTTAATTTGATGACTCATTGGGACACTTTTTTGACTTTGAGTTTCACTAATGTAATCCTTAAAATTCTAGTACTTTGTGTAACCTCCTTCTGCCCCAATCACTTCTGCCACTCTTCTAGACATATTCTCTATCAATTTTGGGTATTCCTCTTTGGTATTTCCATCATACTCTGCTGTAACACTGTCTCATAGTTGGAATAGCCCCTATGGTGAATCTTGATATGCTACAAGCAATTTCTTGAGTGATTCTCAGGGGTATTCAATAGGGTTGATGTCTTGGGTCTATGCTGAACATGATAGAATAGTAATATCATGGTCTGCAAGCTATTGGTGGCTGATTTAGAGGTATACTTAGGATCATTGTCTTATCACAAAACAGTATCTTCTTCATTAACTCATAACTCCTGCATGCTTCTTAGCAGACACTCCTTTCAAATGAGTATTTACTATTCTGTATTCATCCTCCCCTTTGCTTCATAGAAAATTCCCACTCCATTTTATCTCATATAGTCCTATACCATCAAGTTTTCGTCTTGAAACTTAAGTGTTTATTCAAAATTTCTTTATCTTAATGGTTGTCCTATCTATTTTAATACAAATTCCTTGCCATATGATCTCATCCTATTGATTGTAAGCTTATCTAACTAGATAAGCCTCTTTCAGCTATTAGCAGTCCAATATTTGTACTTGAAAGTAGCATCTTGTCTTTTCTTTTTATAGGTTGGAGACAGAAGAATCTGTTTTTCTTGATTATAGCTTTAAGATGGGCTGTCTTGAGAGTCTGTCTGACTATTTGAGTAGAGATAATCATAGAAATAATGGAAATAATCAATTTGGTCACTTTATTAGCATCAGTGGCCTTTCCAATTAGAATATAGTGATTAAGAGATCTTAAGTCTTATAGAGCAACCTTCTAGATTGGCTACCAAATAACTTAAAGTCCATGATATTACTATTCTATCATGTTCAGCATAGACCCAAGACATCAACCCTATTGAATACCCCTGAGAATCACTCAAGAAATTGCTTGTAGCATATCAAGATTCACCATAGGGGCTATTCCAACTATGAGACAGTGTTACAGCAGAGTATGATGGAAATACCAAAGAGGAATACCCAAAATTGATAGAGAATATGTCTAGAAGAGTGGCAGAAGTGATTGGGGCAGAAGGAGGTTACACAAAGTACTAGAATTTTAAGGATTACATTAGTGAAACTCAAAGTCAAAAAAGTGTCCCAATGAGTCATCAAATTAAAATGATCATATCTTCACATAATCTCATTATTTTCCCACGGTATAGGAAACCGAAATAAAGCTGAGAAGCAGACCTTTCCAACACCTCCATATAGCTTAGTCATATTCCCACGTCTTGACACATGGTATAGCAATTACATGAAAAGCTACAAACATTGGGACACTTTTTTGAGCCACTGTACTTCAATTACCGCGTCGATCTCGTCGGACGCGCGATAGAATAGTCCCGCTGTCGCGCCTGTACTGGTGGTCGTATCCGGTGTTGCGCGACTTGCGTGATGTCGATCTAGTCGTTCCTTGAGTAATCCTCGGCCTGGAATCCAGTCGCCATTTGGCAAGACAAGCTTGCGCGTCTCTTCGCTAACCTTACATTTACCTGCGTCAATATACCTTTGTTTCTCCGCGCAACGAGGGTAGTAATGTTCGAGACTGCCACAAAAGGCACAGTCATTGAACATTGGCGCTTCGCGCTTATATTCGCGCTTGGTTACTGTACCTTGCGCAGGTGATTGCACTGATGTGGTAGCTGTGACTAAGTTAGTGAATGACATTGCCGTAGGCGCGCTAGGTGTCGCGCTAGCTGCAGGCGCATTCGCGGGCAGAACGAAATGTCCAGCTGTAAAGACGTCCATGAACGGGTATGGATCCTGCGGGTAGTGATCAGGAAATTTGATCATGAGGCGTGTGCGTATTAGCGCCTGAGTATCCTTGGGAATCCCTTCCATGAATATGCGATCGCGCTCGGCTTTACCAATGCGATCTTCTGCCAATAGCGGTTGCATGACCTTCTTGAATGTGCGAAGGTAGTTGCTTAACTCCTGGTACGAGGGCATCGTCTTGTTCGAGTATTCGTGCGCGATGGCTTGTAGATCCGAAAGCGCGTAGTGCCTTTTGCCATCCCATCCGGGATACATTACCTTAACCTCTTTCATGAACGCGTTGTAATCGCTTACTTGCGCCTCCGGCATTCCGCCCCATAGTTCTCGGTCATCGCGCTCAAGGTAGCGGATGATACCCTTAATACGATCTAGACCTTGTAGACCTACATCGTCCGCGAGCTGCTTGTATAGGTCAATAAAGTCGGCGAGGTTGTCGGTTGTGCCATCAAATTTAGGCGCGTCCGTTGTTCCACGGACAGGCATTCTGGTTCTTACTGTGGACATGACGGGCGGTTGGGAATTTGCAGGCGCGGGGATCTTGTGACTGACAGGTGCTTGGCGCGCATATGCGAAGGGAAGGTTTGTTATAACGGTGTAGAGACTCGTGCGTCTCATGGTCTGATATGGCGCTTTACACTAGGAAGTACATAGCATGAACTTGTAGCATCACTCTGTGCACTACCCACAGCTATCTCTATATGACGCGCAGCTTTCCCGCGCTTCGCAATGTATACACGCGCATTCCTGCGCTTGCGCGCCCTATGGCGCCAGCCATCCAGAAGCATCCATCCACTGTCCACCAAGCTCCCTAGTACGTATATTTCCATTTCCTTTATTAGCATAGTTCCACCTTTATTTTTATCATGGATTCTCACTCATATATATCTTTACATACCTACTCGGTAGTGCTTCGGCTCCGCATGACCGCACTTAGGCGCACTATATAAGCGCCAGCAGTACATACTATTAGGAACGGACTTTTACCTCCCAATTACTAGTTATCACTTACTTACTACTTAGCAGAATATAGTAGAAGTCTATTTGTCTATACTTCGCATCTCCCTTCTCTTTTCTTGCATTATATTATCACTTGAGTCTAGTCTTTATCATTTTCCACATACGCGCGCGCGCTTTCCCGCGCTTCGCGCTAATACGCGCGCGTGTTCCCGCGCCTTGCGCGCACCTGCGCTTTCTCGCGCTTCGCTGAAGCATGTACCTCTAGATCTTGGCTGCACTCGCTTCCCCTTTAGGGTCGAACGCACTTGTCTCCTCAAGTAACGCAGGCTAGGCAATGCACGACCTTCAACTATTATAGATACAGCTAGGAGCATTATAGTTCCTAGCAGTATTGTTGTTTCTACAACGGTACCGCCTGGAATTGAGAATGGCGCGCATGGGGTTTCTAAGGCTTCTTGCTTGATCTTCGGTATTCCCGTTGTAGGAAGCGCGTTCTCGCGCACGGGTACTACTGGTGCGTTAAGTGGAGTGTCGCTAGAGTCGTCAAGCTCGGTTAGCATGCTTAGCGCTGACAGATTAGAAGTATTAAAAGGAGGTTGATTGGGCGTGTGGAGGAATGCTCTGGGAAGTTGGCTTCTTGGGTTATCTATTGCTTCGAAGCTGTCGGACAACTCTTCCTTGACGGATTCTTCAGGCGAGGGCATGACTGGCGATATCAGTTATCTAGGCGCGCGCGCGAAGAGCGCTGGATCTGGTCGCGGTGGTTCTGATATGTTGCGTGAACGACCGCACGTGTGTTGAATGAATAAGGGTCCTGGTATAATGGATTCTACCGCTCTGTCGAATGCGGCGATGGCTTCTTCTCTGGCTATGCGGCGACTGTTGGGTCTGAGGCGCCGACCTTCTATCTCAGAAGTGTCCCTCGTGGTGGGCTCCAGTTGTAGATGAGGAATCTTGACTAGATGTGAAAACACTTAAAACTAAAGGGTGCTCAACAGCAAGACCGGGATACGAGACAACGACTCGACCCAAGGGACAACCACTGAGAGAAGTTCCTCGAAATAAAGTGGAGGGAAACTCTATGAGCTAGGCGGGCACTAACAGGCGCAAAGGCGCGCGAGATGCGCGCGTGAGCGGGAGGTTCGAGAATGCGCGCTGACCTGCACCAAACTGGTTCGGTGCATGGATGACTAATACTCTCCTATGAGCCCTATGCCCTATGAAATCATTTTTCCTGTGATCTGAAGTCAGACTAAGGCTAAGGGAATATCTTTTGCTTTTTTTTCATTTTACGAGATTATACACGAGTGGACTGAATATTTTTGTACATTTATTTTTGCAATGAGTTTTGCTTAGTCAGCCATGAGGATGACTCAGAAAGATTCTCACACATATCAGGTGACTATGAAAAATATGTTTGCATAAGGTTACCCTGTGGGAAAGCTTACAAATCCTTAAATACGCATCTTATGTCATTATGCTACCAATCAATTTATCAGCCACAGATTGCACAAACATATGTACACAATATATAATCACTTTCTCACTCCTTGTCTAGCTGAGTCATCAAGGGACACCTGACCCATGGGCTATACACAGCTCTTGCTGGCTCATCATTATACCAACAAGAGTTATGAATATTTACTTTTTGACTCAAAGATATCGTGTGACTTGGTACTATCACAGTAAAGTTACAACTTTAAGTACGAGAAACTAGTAGTATAGCCACCAATTTGTCTATATAAGGAGCTGTTTCTTGCCCAATAAATGCATGCCCAAGTGCCACTTTTACCCTCTCAGAATAAAATTGTGAGTGAAGTGTGAATCAGCATTCAGCAAGTGTGGTTCAAGGTTGGAGCTCACTGTGCTCAACAACCAGCACAACATATCTGAGCTCACTGTGTTGAACATCTAGCACATACCTTGAGCTCACTGTGTCTGACAACTAGCAAGACTAGTGTTCTTTTTTTCTTATTTGTGTTTTTCTCTTTTTGTTTTATTCTGTGTCTCTGTGTCTGTATCTGTGTCTGTGTCTGTGTCTCTCTCTGAGATTGTCTCTGTGATTGTTTTTCTTTTATCTGTCTCTCTGGAAACGTGTCTGAGATTTGTGACTGTGAAACTAACATCTCTGTTTCTCTGTTTCACTCTCTCTGTCTCTCAAGTTTGAGTGTGGTGTGTTGGTGACTGTGTGTGCTGACCATCTCTTTTGATCGCTGTCTCTGTGTGTTGTGATCATTGTTGCTAACAGTCTCTGTGAACGTGACTGTGTTGGTGTTTCTGTTGTAGCAGTCTGATTGTGTTGTTGTTCCTTCCTATCAACTTTCTCTCAAGTATCAAAGTTTCAGTCTCATTCTTACCCAGAAGTTTGGTGTTGTCTCTTTTGTCCACTGAAGACTTAGGATAGTCTTGTGGGGAGACTTTAGGTGTTGACAGTGAATCGCTGACCTCAGACATCTGCGTGTTATACTGGGCCAAAGTAGTCATTTGCAAGTTAGGCTTTAGCTATTGAAAAGGGGACTTGGTATTGAAGTCCAAGGCTGCCCGTTCCTGAGTCTGTTTGAATACTCATTGTGAGTTCCTTGGCAGCAGGTTCAATATTAGGCTAAGAGTGCTACGGTAGCTCTGACTAGGTCTGACAGTAGTCTCACCTGTTTTGTTCTTGAGGGGGATTATCATTGTAACTCCACACAACTTGCTGCACTAAGTTTGTGTATGAATCATTGTTGCTGTGTGAAGTGTTAGGAGGAGTGTCTGTTTGTATTGTGTCATCTCTATACTGTTAGAGTGACTGTGTCTCTTGATATTTTTGCTGTTGTTTGGTTGTTGTTGTTGTTGTTGATCGCTGACCAATTGGGTTCTGTTTCTGTTATCATTGTGCTTCATATCCATACTGTTGGATTGACTGTTGACTGTTGATTGTTGACTGCTGACTGTTGTGCAGAGCTATACATTGCTGACTGTACCTTAGGAGCAAAGACAAGCCACCCACGAACGACCACATTATCAGTCATTGGTATTTGTCTGAATCGCTGACCGTGGAGATATTTGGTTTTATAGGTGTTTATCTATAGATCATCTATCTAAGAAGACAGCGCGCACGAAGCGAAGGCGCGCCTTGAGCGTTAAGGGAAAGGTCTTATTGAGGAGTGAATGCCCAGATGGATGATTGACAGGAGAATAAGATCTTATAACAAGTGAGGAGGTGATCTATACACTTTCCAGTACACAAAGATAAGGGGAAAGTAAGTACCAGAACCAAAGGAAACCCTTCTGTATTTAAGAATGGAGATTGCGCTAAGCAGCACGCTTCCGAGCGCGCTCCCGAACCGAGTAACCATATCAACTCTAATTATAACTAAGTTTAAATAGACTTTCTATATGTAGCGCGGACGTCGGACCGAAGATTTTATTAGTTCAATGGACAAGATAGGAATAACGCACCAGCGAATCAGTAAGGACATGGGACGAATGGACGGATGATAGCGCGAAGACCTAGGAGAAGGCGCGTGAAGTGCGCATAGCGCGTGCGCAGGTAAGGCGCGCCTAAGTGCGCGCGAGTACGGATAAGGCGCGCGCGAGTGCGCGCGAGACTGGTCCTTAGGATTAGAGCTGTAGCATATAGGAATGTATGGGTAAAGGCCGGATATTCGGCATTGAGACGCGCGAGTCTCTACAACGGACCATTTGCTATCTCCGCAGTACTATCTCCAATCACTTTCACACTCCAATTACCGCCGCAATGGAAGATCCACCCCACATTCCATGCTTCTCAGTTATTGTCCTATAGCAAAATGACGAACATGGCCCGAACTTCTTAGAACCACCATCTGATATTCTAGAAGAAGAAGAATACGAAATTGAAGCCATCCTCATGCATAAAGGGAATGGAAGAAGACACCGTTATCTAGTATCTTGGAAAGGATATTCTTCCACCAGTAACAAGTGGATTCCTGAAGAAAACTTGGGAAATGCCGTGGAGACCCTTAATGCCTATAAAGCCAGAAACTCACTTTGAAATCAAGAACTACATCGACAATATACTACTTACCCAAACTCAAAACCTCCAGCAAGAATGTCTTTCCCAACCTCCTTCACACTCCCCTACGAATCCACTTTCTCAACCACTACATATGCAAACGATGAAGACCAATACAAAGCCTTTATCACCCATGCCGAAGATCTTACCCTCATTGAGGCAGCCATGCTCTGCCCCCAATACGCCATCGAACTCAACAGAATCCTCTTTGAAAGAAACACATATTCCGTCAACCTCCTCGTCAACATTGTCAGAGCTATGGACCTTATCGAAAGACTCACTCGCCTCGTCGAGGACGAATCAGTCCGACATGGCATTATGCACCTTCAGAGGCGCATATGTAACTTTACTTTGCATCTTATTCCTGATGAGGTTAAAGATGATATTAGAACCATCATTCATATTGTCACAGAACGATCAGCAGGCGTTGCTCATCCACCTTCTCCATCCCCTGTCAACAGAACAACTGACAACCCGCCCCCATCTTACCACGATGCAGTACCTGTACCTCCTCCTCATATTCCTAATGAGCTGTTGGCTGCTGTCAATAGTCTCACGCAAACCACGGAAGCCATGATCACCGCTCTCAATATAGAAAATCAACCCCCTCCTGTAGAACGACAAATCACGCCGCCTGTAGATGCCCCCATCGAAAATACTCCTCTGCCTAATGCCTTCGTCGAAACACAACATCATCCTGAAAACCTTTATAAAGCATTCTCCGCTGCTCATGAAGAAATAGAAGTGAACCCTAACGAGCAATATCTCTCCTATTATGAAATCAAGAATCTCTCCGCCGCGCTCGAAGCGCTTCACATTCATCCTCCTATGACCATCCCTAAATCATTATCCACGCATATGTTCAAAGACAGAATCATTCCCATTGAGACTAGGAGCAACCACTCCTTCTACTCCTGCTGAGCTAATCGCAGAGGCAGAACGACAAGATGTTTCCTGCGTGCACCCTGTCGAATGAAAACCACCTGCTACTCTTTGGAAAAGAGCACGCGGACAATCCTATAAAGGAAAAAAATCGAGTTTGCCGATACTGCAAAACTCTCGGGCATCATCAAGTACATTGTCCAGATTACTACTGCAGAGTATGCAGAGAGTTAAGTCCTGGACATCTTTCATTCTATTATCCTAGGTATATGGGCAGTGTGCCTACTACCTTAACCTGGAAAGATGAAGGATTTTATACCGCATTAGCCCTCTGGGAGAATATGAGAGACAAATGATACATCGTGCAGTGTCAGGAGGAAGAGGCTCTCTATCATGCTGAGCAGTTGAAGGGAGGTTCTGACGACTTGGACTATTCCGATGACCCCATTTATTATGCTAACCTAGATGATTAAAGTCGGTGACTTTATGCCTAGTAGGGGGGTAATGTTACAATAACGCCTTTCTTCTGCTTCTTTTCCCTCTTTGTTCCATAACACGCCTTTCATGATCACTTACCTTTCTTGGATCATGTACTTATATCTCACGACTACCTTGGTCTGTGCACGCATATTGACTCATTTAAGCACGTGTATTAGCTTTGTAGAACTTCACTTGAATCTTACTAGGTTTTACCAGAACTTCCTTTGCTTAAGACCTCCAATCTTAAGTCGTCTGAACTAGCATTCTTAGTCGAAGCACTCCTTCGATTAAGTCTTTACAGAACCCCTTCTTTTCTGAAGGACTTTACGAATCTCAACAGCCAAAAGACTCTGTCAAGTCTCTGTTGTTAGAACTATCCTAGTTCATAACAGCCTCATGCAAATTTTTGCGCTTATCCCAACAACCGTCTCACGCTATCTACATTTTTCCCTCACCATACTACTTTGTGCACTCAAGAACATCCCCGAAGCCTACATCCAGTGGCCTTCTGGGGATCAATTTCAAGTTTTAAATGACCTTGTCGTTGCGCGTCATCCCTTGTTGATGGGGGGCTTCGGCACACTAGATGGACTCAACTTACCTGTCCAGACATCCCAGGACCAAGAGATTGAGAACGCAGCCTATAATGGGTGGTTGCACAGTCACTTTGTCAGTTCGGTCATTGCATTTAGTGCTGATGGTGCGCTCTTGTCCAAATCATCCGCTCAGTCTTTCATTCTGATTGCTACTACTCGCAGGCTCAATAATTCAATGTTGCCTCAATGCGCCAGGCAGCTGGCATGACTCCCGTGTGGCCCAACCCATCTATGACAAACTCAGCGCAAACACACCAGATGGATACTACCTTGTCGCCGATACGGCTTTCCCGCAAGGTACAGATCAGATTGCTGGTCGCATCAAAGCCCCACTCAAGTCAGGACAACGCCTCCCTAATGATCCTGCCGAAAGACAGAAGCTGCTTTTATTTGACCAGCAGCTGCTTTCTTTCCGTCAGACGGCAGAGTGGGGCATGCGTGCTCTTCAGGGCTCCTTTGGACATCTTCACATTCCCCTCGACATTAACTTCAGCGAGCAGTGTCGTGATCTGCTTGAAGTGTGTGTTCGGCTCAACAATGTGCGTGTTTGGATGGTAGGCATTAGTGAAATATGAAGCGTATACATGCCAATTTGGCAAGAAGACGAGCAGGATAGGATGGTTTGGGCACAATTCAAAAACATGTTATTTTCACATCAGCATAGCAATGATCGTGTAGCTCGATTCCATTTGTCAAGTACATAGTAGAATGTTTTCATTTATGCGAGCGGTTCAATGATTAACTATCTTTTACCTGTCCAGAGTAATTCGTGAATGGGCTATCATCCTGCACCGTCGGTCAGTTTTTAGTAGCTGCTCGTCATATTCATATCCTTAATCATACAACATAGGCACCACCTAAACCTCAGTCTACTCAACCCACAACGAGACATTCTGACCCATTCTATGGTCATGAGCAGGTTTCCCGGTTATGCAGTCGATTCATTATGCACCTTTTTGCTTGTCCAGAGTACCCCCCTTTGTCTTCTAACTCACAAGTAAATCTCCCCCATTTCATTGCATACGCACTTCACCGGACAAAGCTCCATTCTTCTGTAACCTTCGCTGCCCTCAGATCTTCAGGTCACTGTCTTTTCGTATCCGCCTTCATGCTCGCATCCAAGGTTATTAGTGACAACACTTACATTCCCACTACTTGGGGATCTTCGGGTCACCATCTTTTTATATCTAGAGTATCATAGCCCAGGGCATGTTCCAATTGCGAGAAATCAATCAGATATATACATACTACATACTTAAGTACCCCCATCATCTTCTAACTGAGAAAACTTTGTGCTGTTGAGAGCGCTTAAGATGTGCACTGTTGAAAGTGCTCCAGTTGCACTGTTGAGAGTGCTCCAGCGGCGCTGTTGAAAGCGCTTGAGTTCTGTTGAGAGCCTAGTCTTCTGCATGAGCAGGCAAGACAGACTGAGTCATTGAACGACTCAAAGTAGGTGGAATGTGCTGAGTTGCAGCACTAGCATGAGTTGGTGAGATCACAACTGATAAGTCATTTGTGCTGGTACGGGAAGATGTTGGAGTGAATGACACATTGAATTGTGCACTCGAAGAATGGATAGGTGGAGTGGAGGGTCTGCAAATGGTGTGACAACCAGTCTTTGGATCTTCGATGTAATCCTGTTGAGAGACTACATCACGGAAGTTGTCGTGATTAAATAAATCCTTGTCTTCATCATCAGGTGAGATCCAGATTGTAGATGCTCCCCCATCAGTATATTTCGTTTCACGACGTATGTATCGTGGTCATGGTGTTTGTGGCATCAGTCGGCAATCTGTACCTTTCTTCACAAGTCGAGCCATTTCCAATTGCATCTCTGGATGGTCCGCACAATGCTCAGCATTAGCACGCTCGCGTTCACACTGCAAGAGCTGATCACGTAGCAAATTAATCATCATGTGTGCATCTCACAACTGGTTGGACGTAGATACAAGTTGAGTGGTCTGCAAAGTCCGAGCAGCACGCTCGTCATCTCGAGCAGCTTGAAGTTGAGGATCAAGCGAAGTAGTGATTGAAGTTAGAAGATCGAGACCTGAGGTGCATGAGGTGCGAGGTCGAGGAGTGGGTGTGTCAACAAAATGACAGGAAATACTAAGTGCGGGCTCTCATGTCTCAGTCTTGATGGTGACCTTTGGTGTCCCGGCTCGTTGAGGCTCATCTTCATCACTCCCAATATTGATAACTTCATCAGCGAATTCATCGTTATCGAGATCCCGGGTGCCAGCCTTCTCGTTCATGCAGTCGTTGATTTCATGAGCGCGTTCAATGTGAGGAGGGCACTCAGCATCACCAGTTGGCTTCGTAGTGTGAACCAACTTAAAGTAGAATATCAGTACCGGAGTTCACAGTATATAAGAGTACATACCTGCTTAAACTTAAGTTCAAGAGATTTTGTGGGACGAGTGGGACGGTCATGGCTATCTGCCCATGCAGCAAACTCTTCCTCAACAGCAAGCCAACCCTTTGCGCCAAGCGGGAGACGGTTCATGCATGCATCAAGCAGGGCAGCAACGTCGTCGTCATTGTAATTTGGCATACCCGAAGCACGACCACCACGACCCGATCTTTTCTTGGTTGGTGGCTCAGTTGTGGCGAGTGCCTTCCTCTTCCCTTTAGCTTGAGATGGCACTGCATTGGGACAGCGGCTACCAGCAACTTTGCAGGCAGGCACAGATTGTGTGAAGGGCGGGGACAGAACCTGGCATGCGATCATATTGTCATCCTCACCGTCTGATTGCTCAGGTTCGTACGGTACCCTTGACAGCACACCATAGGGCTGACTAGGCAAGAAGGGAGCTGAATACGAGTTTGGTGGGATCATACCATAACCAGGCGGAAGTGGGGGGGGTATGTGAACATTTGACCAGCAGGCTGCATAATGAGATGTTCTGGGCTTTGTAGGATGTTAGAGAGAGATCAGTGATATGTATATTGAATGTAGACATACATTTTATATAGCCAGGTGCATAGCACGTTGCACATGGTGCAGAATGTAGCATACACCTGAAGCGATCACTGATTAGCATAAAAGAGAGATCTGTGAGACTTGGACATATGAAAAACATCGTAACAATGCCCGAGTCCTTTCTTATCCTTGCCACATCACATGAAAATGCGCCGTAATGACCTTGAAAAATTGTAAATGAAGCCCTGGCATGAATGGGAGCATGCATGGTGCAGAATGGAGTGTGCACAGACTTACCAGACATTTGTTTGTGTGGAATCATTGAGTCCAAATGACACCTGTCGCGGACATTGAAATGTCATTTAGAACGACGATCTGAATCTGGAAGGGGGGGTACCCCCCACATTGGGGTGAACAATATTTAAAAGAGGTTTATATGTTGTACAAAATGTGAAGACAATATTTAATATTTAAACTAACATAAAGATGGGTGCACAACTTCAAATTTTGGTGGTGTTTTGTGTGTAATCCAAAATATCAAATATTCACAACCATATTCCCACAGACAATATGTCAACAAACATAAGAAATATAGTCAGATTTTTCATGTCTGCTTCAACTTAAAGTTCAATTTCCATGTAAAACTTTGGAGAAAACTTCAAGTTTTCTCCAAAGTTTTATGTAAGAAGCAAACTTTAAATTGAAGCAGACATGGAAAATCTGATTATATTTATTATATTTGTTGACATTGTCTGTGGGAATATGGTCGTGAATATTTGATATTTTGGATGACACACAAAACACCACCAAAATTTGAAGTCGTGCACCCATCTTTATGTTAGTTTAAATATCAAATATTGTTTTCACATTTTGTACAACATATAAACCTCTTTTAAATATCGTTCATCCCGATGTGCCCCCTTCCAAATTTTGGTCTGGAACAGGGTGCGTTTGACGTGCGGAGTTGGAAGTTGCTTACGTTTCACAGCGGCTCCTCGGCACATAGGGTTTGAATCACCTATCTGGAATTCTAAATCCCACGGGAAGTCATCCAGTGAGACATTTCAAAGATCCTGTCTGTGCTCCACCTGTCGTCTAAATTGGTCTAGCGCCATGTGCGCTTGACGTCTACCGATCATTGTCCTCCTAACTATATACTCTTGTTCTAACTCATCCTGCATTCTCTCGAAGTTCCGGATGTCCATGAACGTCTGGCAGCTCTCACTCGCCATTGCAGGATCGTGTTTGCCACGGACTACGTCCCGGTTTCGATCAGCAATGGCTGTTCTTATCAGGCCTTCTTTTCTTCAGAGTTGACCATCTGTTCGGCCCGAAAGAATGTTCGTTTGCAAATTCTATGTTGACCAACGTTGCAGCATCAGTTGTCCGACTCGGCGGACGTAGAATCGTGGTGGTCAGGTGTGTGCATATAAATACCCAAGTACTGTACTTATTGTCATTGTTAGTTCTCCCAGCCCAGGATGGCAGCCGAATCCGAACTTCGAGTGGTTCATCCAGAAGTGGCTTCCCTGCAAGACGACAAAGACGGCCCAGAGATATTGGAAGCATGTCGAGTCTCCAAGCGTTGGGACTCTCCCTCAAGCCCGCACGAGTTTTCCGAAGGTGGTTGGGCAGGTTGGGCAACTGCTTTTGGAGCGTAAGAAGGCAAAATATCCGAGCTGGCTTCTACTTAGTTCACACAGGTTTCTGCTACAGTTTTGCGGGTTCGGGTGAGTCTGGTGCAGGTGTTGGCAGGAAATAGCTCTATAACTGATTTAATTTTAATAGTTATATCACTTCATTTGGTGTCTATCAAGGTATTGCTGCAGACAAAAGCGAGGATGGACAATTTGATATATTGCCCTCCAGACTTCTATACCCAACATTACCTGACAAATGAGACGTCGTCTGCTATATCGTGAGTTTCTATTTACGTTTTTATGGCGGGTATCCGAGTCCTCAAGACTTGTAGATGGATCGGGAGCACTAGCGTGTCTTTACTCCTGTTCATGAGCCTCGTGGCAGGTTCACTGCACGACCGGGGGTATTTGTGAGTGTAGATCTATTGGTAGTTCTCGACGATACTCAACAAGCTTCACTAGTTACCATCTCCTAATTGTCGGATCGTTTCTGGAGTGTTTATCTCTGTTCATGTTATCTTTGTCGAAACCGGATCACTACTACCAGGTAATGTTCCCCAATTTTTAAATCTTGGTTTCTGACTCAGTCAGATATTTCTCTCTCAAGGATTAGGGTTGGGTATCGCGACGGGGCTCTTGTATATTCCTAGCTTGGCTGTCATCTCGCATCACTTCCGACAGAGGCGCACACTGGTCATGACGTTCGTCGTTACAGGCTCATCGCTAGGTGCTATCATCCATCCGATCATGCTCAATAACCTCCTCAACGGCCCTCTTGGTTTTTCCAACGGCGTCCGTATAAGCGCAGGGTTGATCAGCTTATTTCTCTTAACTGCATGTTTGTGCATGCGAACTCGCCTTGATCCGCCGGCGATACCGGTGAACTATATCGTGGCAGCTAGAAAATGTATTCGCGATCTACCATTTATGCTCATGGTCACAGGGTGAGACCTGCAATGCACATTCTTGACTTTCTCCAAATAACCATCCTGCAGGGGCTTTCTTTTCCAGATCGGTTTCTACTACCCATTATTCTTCTTTCAACTAGACTCTATCAAGCATGGTATCAGTGTTCATTTTTCGTTTTACTCTGTGGGTTCCAGCAATATGCAAGTCATCCGCGGCGTCTGCTGACAGAATCTCTAGTTAGTGATCTTGAATGGGTCCAATTGCTTAGGGCGACTCACGTCAGGGTTTATTGCAGGGTTCACGGGGGTTGTCAATTTAATCACAGTGAAGGCAATTTTGTGCAGTGTGCTCATTTTTGCCATGATTGGGCTGAGTAGCTTGGCAAGCGCCGTTGTGCTTGGCGTGATTTATGGCTATCTTTCGGGGCTGAGTAAGTAATTTTTTCAGCTATCATCAGCTATCATTAACATGGGTTCATCACTGCATGTAGACGTTGCGATGTCGAGTGCACTCATGGCCACTTTAACGCCCGATGTTTCTGAGCTTGGGCAAGTGATCATTTATGTTCGAACGTACGATCCATCTCACCTGGATCATAGCGCACGGATGGGCATCTGTCTCTTTGCTTGTGGTGAGTATTATCATTACTATTACTTCCATGTTATTCAAACTTGTCGCGATCACTGTATAGGAATCGGAGGTTTGATTGGTGGGTGCAATGATGTCGGCTCTAGCTTCAGATCATGATTCTTTGTCCAGGAACACCAATATCTGGTGCTCTGCTAACATCTAATTATACGTGGTGGATACCGTGTCTGTTCGCCGGGGTGAGTCGACTGTTACTATTATTTTATCCAGAGTTCGCGCTGAGTCCACTAGATCGTTTCACTGGCTGGTGCCATGACATTTATCATAATGCGACATATGTTTCTCAGGAGGCGCGCGTCCTAGGTAGGTCTTCATGCTCGTGGCTTCCGGAGATGAAAATTTATCTCTCTTCCTGTACTTGGCCAACAACACTGGGAACGGCAGCAGGTCCTTTCCACAAGGTTCATCCATCGCTTGATTGCTATCAGGATGATAAAGAAGCGTGTTGTGCAATTTCTTCCGATCGGATTCCGATACGCGAGAAGAGGGGACCTGAAGTGATTTGCCGGATATGGTGTTTGGCTGTGATGGATGGTCTCTTTGATCTGGTATGAAATTTCACACTCGCATCAAGTTTCTTCAGCTTTGGACCCCAGATTGGTATGAAATGTTTTAGAAGCTGTTCTTGCTTATTGACACTAGATATGCGCTGGAGCTCACAATAACGCATGACAGAAATGGCATCGCATTTTCCAATACTCAGATCCCTAGAGTTGTTCACAATTCAGTACGTCATGTAAATCTTCTTCAGCGAAATGTCAATATTCTATGGCACATAAAAATTACAATACTGATGCATCACACATGTATGTTGTTTCGTATCAAAGGTCATCTCCTACATTTCATGTGGTTCCCTCCTGCGTTACTCTTCCCTAACTTTCATGCATTGGAATCCGAGGCCGTGTCTGATCTGCCAGAGTTTAACTCATGCTTTAGCAGTTCTTTCCCTGAATCAGAAGGGTTGACTTCTACAGTACCTCCAAGCTTGGGAATGCTGCCACAGCCAAACTCCGATGCTTTGTGTGCTGCACCAGCACTCGCAACCATTTAAAGTTGGTCGCTGAGAGCATGCAAGATGCATGAACTTCCTGCACAGATCCCAATGTCCATAGATATCGTATGCATGGCTATGACTGCCTGTGTGAGTTTAGCTCAGGAGTGACCTGGCTAAAAAGATGTAAATCATCTACAAAGGACAGAAATTGGATTTAAATAAAAATAAAAATAAAAAAAGTTCTGAAGTTTGTCTACAAGCAAGATCACCTCGATTTTACAGCGGACCTGGTGGCTAATGAGCAGGACTACACAATATGTGGACCGGTGACTCCAAGAGCAGTTGACGAGCTGATGGCTACTGGGGATCTTCGAGAGCTCGATCAGTTACTCGCGAATGCAAGGGAGATAGGTTGTAATTAGTTCTGTCTGCTCATTGTGTAGCTACTTGCAAATAATCGTCGTTGGCAGTACGAGTATCGCTAGCTTTTCATTGGCTGGACTGCCGGTCTGTATCACTCCCGAATTCGTTACCAACTCGCGAGTCAAACGAGGCATAATTCGTTACGATTCGTAAGTGTCGAGCTGTGTCGAATTGCCGCAATTTCCCAAATCGATTCGATTCGATTCGCCTCGGCGACGACACTACTGGCTCCTTCCTGGATGGAAAGCGACATCAGCGCTTTATCGCCCAGAGGTTCACAAGTTCCAACGTCCAGAGTCCTAGTCATGGGCCACAAGGACGGCGCATCGCTACATTCATCAACCAACTCCCCGCCAGACAAAACCACGAGGATTTTTGGCGACAGGTGTTATGATCGTTAGACGCGAGACGCCATTAGCATTATACAAGGGTCTCGGCGCTGTCCTTTCCGGAATAGTCCCAAAGATGGCCATCCGATTTGCCAGCTTTGAGACCTACAAAGAATAGTTAGCAGATAAATCAACAGGGAACACCAGAGTGGGGAATATCTTCATCGGTAATCTATTCAAAGTCATTGCGTGATGGAAACTGAACTCTCGGCTTAGCTGGGCTCGCTGCTGGGACGACCGAGGCGGTCGCGGTCGTCTGTCCAATGGAAGTGGTGAAGATCCGTCTGCAGGCGCAACAACATTCGCTCGCCGATCCGCTGGAAGCTCCGAGATATCGTAATGCGGGTCGTGTATACGATCATACGTGAAGAAGGTTTTTCGGCCCTTTATAGAGGAGTCTCGCTCACTGCTTTACGGCAAGCTACTAATCAAGGTCAGTTTAACGAGTTCTGTCATTGATACCGTGACCGAGGCTTATGAATCATGTGATCGTAGGCTTCACTGCATATCAGGAACTTAAGAAATTGGCACACGCATACCAGCCGGATTTGAAGGACTTACCTTCATACCAACACATAGTTATTGGACTCATATCAGGTGCTATGGGACCCTTCTCGAACGCTCCGATAGACACGATTAAAACTCGTAAGTTCATCTTACTGGGATTGCCTACAACCAAGTAATCCATGACACCGATAGGATTGCAAAAGGCTACGTATGAACCAGGAACCACGGCGTTTGAGCGGATTGCAGCGATAGCAAAGGATATGTGGAAACAGGAAGGCGTCCGGTCGTTCTACAAAGGGATTACGCCGAGAGTTCTGCGAGTGGCTCCGGACAGGCGATCGTGTTCGCTGTGTATGAAAAAGTGAGAGGGATCATCGAGACGATGAAAGTTCCACCGTCGCAAGATCGGTACTCGGAGTGATTTAAGAAGAGCCAGTACATTCGGGGAGATTCATTTGCATATACAGAAAGTCTTAAGGATGCACATCGTCTTTTGGCTAAATGAAGGGTGACGTGTGAGTTCGAATTCCGATTTGGTTTGTGGTGAGCAGACGCTGGGAAGTTGGAACGGCTCTGACCGGCCCGACCGATACTCAGGCGAAGACCGATAGACCTTGAGCCCGAACGTTTGAACTTTGACTGCATACAAGCTCTTATAACGTAGACGGAACGGCTGTCATCCTACAGCCTACAGGTCTGACTAGACGAAACAAGAGGCGAACTAACAGTGATGGCTGCTCCAACGAAGGTGCTAATGCTGCATGGGTAAGTACCAGTTTATACTCTAATGAGTTTCAATGGATGACTGATTCAGTTCCTCAGGCACTCGCAAAATGCGAGTATATTCAGTAAACGCGTAAGTGTCTTTGTGTTTTGGTACCCCATCGTCATCTTACAGGGCCGATTCATCAAAGCTTGGGGCCTTGAGGAAATCGATGGGAAAAGGCATTGAAATGGGTACGCTTGGAATTTATGCAATCATACAGATGTACAGGTTAACAGGCGGACATAGTATTCATCGACGGACCCATTGTCTTACTTCCTGTTGACCTCAACGGCGCCTCGTCTGCAGCTTCGTTGGCAGCTCTCGGAGCCTCAGAGGCGAACGCGACATCCTCTGATCCTTCAAGTACGCCCCGAGCTTGGTGGAAAACTAACCCGGAGAAAACAATCGCCCACGGGTTAGAAGAATCTATACTCCTTCTGAGAGATATTCTTCAGCGTGATCGATATGATGTGAGCATGTTCTGCATATCACACATTGAGCTAAAATGAATTGGTCGTAGGGTGTGTTTGGCTTCAGGTAATCTTTCACTGTCCATCTTTGATGCCGTTTGGCTTATCGGTGAAACCAAAGTCAAGGAGCAGCTATGGCTGCTCTGCTTGCCGCTCTCGTGTGTATATTCGCGACGTGATCGTACCTGTTGACTCTTAAGGCTTCATCCTTCTTCAGCTAGAGCGGCCTCATTCATACCCTCCCTTTCTCGTTGATGGAGAGGCTCCTCACCCGCCTTTGTACGTGATGTGTCCTACTAAAGAGATACAAGTGCTCAACCTTGACTTAGCAAATTCTGTATAGCCGTCTCAGGCTTCAAAGCACCCGGGTTTCTCAGTGCAGAAATCTTTGGGACATCATATTCTACACCAACCCTGCACGTTCTCGGGAGAAACGACGTCATTGTCATTGAGGAGCGCTCGAAGGGTCTACTTGATCTTTCACAGAACAAGAGATTGGAGGAGCATGATGGCGGTCAGTCGATTCCACCATGTGCTGTGATTCGTTTCTGACACCCTAGATAGGTCATTTCGTGCCCTCGAAAGCCATCTGGAGGGAGTTCCTCCGCAATTACTTGACTAATCCTCTTGGGGTAATTCCTTCCCCGGAACCGAGAAATATCATTCAGCCTACCTCCGACGATTGATACACCAGCGTCTCAAATAATACCTTGGACTGTAATAGAGCTACGCGATAGAAATGCTATACTTCACACAAGCGCAAATAGGTGGCTTTCGAGAGTAGGACATCACAAAGCCAATGAGACTGCAGTTTGTCAGTTTGTCAAATTCCAAATTCTGATCCGATCTTGGGCTGAGTCAAAGTTCGTTTCTTGAATCGTTTGTTATCCAAGCTTACAAGTCTGGGCTTGATCCAGAAAGACCAGATTGTGCATGGCGGGTAGCTACAGAAGGTGCTTACTATTGCTTGTTGAGCTATAACTGGAGTCTGCGAAATCAAGAGCAGAATCTAATAGTGTAAGGTATGTCTAACTTTTGCAGACTCTGCTAGTGATATGACTAGAATACTGAACGAAGTATTGATGCTACACATTTAGTGAAAACTGAGTGCTAGCAGCATCGACACGAATTACTTCAGTTGGCGATGGGGTTCTGGAAGGCCTTAGGACCATAGCGACCCTTGACTCGTTACCCGGAAGATCAAGCAAGTTCTCGTCATCGGAGACGAATCCCGATGTTGCCTGTCTCCGGTCTGCTCTGTCGCTGTTTCGATCAGAACGCGTGATATTTTTGCGTTCGATGACTTCACGCGACGTAACAGTCTCGCGGTTCTTATTTCTAACTACTCCATCAACCAATCTATCAGTGTCGGATTGATTTTGACTTGGGCCACCAGGGTTTCAGCTCGGAAAACCGGAATTTGACGCAACGTTAGTCATTGTAAACGAGAAATAGTGTAAAACTTTGACAGGAGCGGAGGATTCTCTTCTAAGAAAAACTAAGCGAGCTAATGCGAGATGAAAGCGAGATGAAAGAAGTGTGTTGCAAAACAGCATCTTACGATACGCGTTCGCTCGCATAGTAAGTACTTGTTTGAGTAAAACGTTTGCAGGCGTAGAGCTCAAATGACACCGTTTTTAAAATTTGTGGTGTGAGTGGTATATCATAGAGCGTGTTTGTTGTTGGACTCAGCCGTGGGAGCTTTATAAAATCGTAGCGGCGGCGAGCGCCAGTCCCCGACTCCGATACTCCGATAATACCTTGATCGTTTTTTGTACTTCCATGCGAATTCTCATGGGCTCGTCTAAGTCCTCCCATTCATGGATATAACAGTCAGTCAGGCCTAAGCTAACATCACAATGTACGAGTCCCACCACAAGGCACCGGAGGTAAAAAAAAAGACGATAGGCAATATTGGGTCGAGAGTACGGAGAAGGCTGAAGGCGGTGAAAATAAATGAACAAAGACAGTGAATCGTAATGTTCTCAGTTGTACGTAATCAATTCCCACGACACGTCCATTGACAGAAAAATGAGCATGTTTGCGTCTGACAAAACCCTTCTCCCACTTCGTGGGAGTCGGGGATATTAGTAATCATTGATCGTTCGATTTCCATTACAACACTCTAAATTACGTCCGTATGTACTAGGCCCACCGAGACATTGATCTTGATGCAGCGCTCGAACGAGAGAATAACAGGAGACATATTTCCTCTATGCTTCGACACTAATTCAATCAATGAAGGTGATGGTGGGACATCCGACGAATGAATTTTGAATGGTACGTGTTTGACAAGCTGTCTTCGTAACGGAGAGCGTCTTGCGAGCATTATTAATATTTCTAGTATTCGGGGAGTGTACATCTTTTGATCCAGTACTGTTCTGGAATTCTGTTGATCTACCTTTGTAATTATAGTTGTTTGCAAAAATGATGACAGTACCGTATGGGCGCGCTATATGTACATGAATTCGAAGAAGGTATACCAGCTGTGGTTGAAAATCGAGACTATGTCCAAGAGTGGTGACCGAATGTGACATTATATATACAAGGGTGTTGCGAGGGTGGTACACTAACGTACAGGATCGCAGACAATTCCCAGAAGTCCAGCAAAATATATGCACGCAAACGTAAGAACTAGGATGTGTGTGAATGCAACTTGAAAACATGAGCGTTGCGCGTGGATTTGCGCGAGAAAGAAGCGTTACATTGGTCGCAGAGGTATTTCACCTGCAAGTGCACTTCCTCGACATGTCGAACAACGCTCTCCCGTTTCATGGCCGCCCTTCCACAGTCACCCCATGCACATGATATGACCGATTTTGCTGGCCCATTCACCCCGTGCATCGACAAATGTTTTGACAGGTCCGATACACTGATATATGCACCACATGGTATTCCCAAGCCACTGTCCCACGAGCAGATGGTGTGGTTAGAAAAGTTGGTGGCAGGGGTGGGATCATTGTGTGGGGCCTATGAAATACCAAACGATCATTAGTTGTTGGACAAAGAACAAGTATGATGACTGACAGACAAGAAGGCAGACATGCGCTCTCGCAGTAGGGGGGAGAATAGACAATGGTTAATGAAAACGTTGTTGGTAGCTACCGGTATTTGTGATTGCTGACTTTATAGTCCAAGTATTTGGCAGGGGCTAGAGTGCATTAGAATGAGCAATGCAATGCAATACTATTCTAGATAGTATAACCGGCGCGATCCGCCCTATGAATTCCTCGTGTCAGATAGCAGCTTTGTGATATCAATGAAAGAAGTGAAGGGGTTGCGGAACAATGTATTGTGCTTTCCGACGGGTGTATGTTATCAGAATTCTGACAGACATATTTTTCCAAGGGTGACGACAACGTGAAGCACCAGACTAGCAACTTTTACCCAAGGATGCCTATTCAATCGTCCCCGCGCAGGTCAAGTCGGAGAACTTGTGATATGCAGAAAAAACAAGACCCGATGCGAATACAAAACGTCATAGGTCCAAGTATCAATATATCACGGGTGGCGACGGAGCGGAATGAATAGAACAACATGACCAGTTCATTTGCTGTAGAACGCACGACAAACATATGCAAAGGGAATACTGTGGCGTGTTGAGCTCGTTCGCAGTGAATTTGATCGCATTGGTAGAACATAGACGTTTAGCGCCTTGGTCATGATCCGACGATGTAGGACGGTATTCGTTGCTGTCTGTCGTGCAGCTTATCAGTTATCGTAATTCACAGAACACCCACCGGCTTTGTCAATGGGTGGCTCCATCGGATGTTCCAAGTACGTCCAGTTCATTGAGCTCACTGAAGGCGAGCTAGTGACGGTGACGATTTAGAAAATTTCTTTCAAAACGTTTAGCAATGTCTGTTGGGGCGTGGAAAAATAGAAAACCTGTAGTCGCTGATCTACCGGACCGCGTCCAAAACAATGCTTTGAGTTTGTAACGTGGTGTTTCAAGGGCTGGTGACTCGTGGATTCAGAGAAACTTAATCAAACGTGCAAATGTAAAGAGAAGGGCTCCTAAGCGGGCCTTCCATTTGTTAATAAGGATGAAACTTCATTTGAGGGATACAATGTGCACACCTATGCGGAGATGGATCGTGTGGGAGATGGTGGAGATGTGAATATTAGATGTGTATGTTGGCCTTAGCCTATCATGGGGGTGATGGAAGAGGACTTTTACTTCATTTTGGTCGTCGCTCACACAGGCTCTGATAATCAATCAGCAGAACTGTTTTTGGGCAGAACGTGTAAAAACAAGGATAACGCCCAACTAACCGTGAATAACAGTTGCTGATGTTACGGCGGTAAAGAATGCAAGACCCCGCTGAACCATAGAGACGACAGTTCATTCCGACTTGCACGCCCATCTTTCTTCATACTGTCAAAAGCTCCCGCGATGATTCTTTTGTTAATTATATGCATGCGGCTGCGTCAACAGATAGCTTATTAGTTTCTAAAGTAGTGCACAGAAGTTTGTGTAATACACGATTAAAGCTTGCGATTTGTAAAAAAAAGTGTCTCACCTGCCATCCCTATTAATCTCTGCTCCCGTCACATATCTGCTGCTGGCCGAGCTCTAGCTGCGTCTGACGGAGGATGTAGATTTACCACAGCAGATATTGATCTACTACTGTCTGATAAAACAGCTTTGATTGACGGTCCAAGTAGTAGCGGAGTCGCCAATGAGCTCCACTATTGCGTCCACGAGTAAGGTGTGTCACAGTTCCTGTCCAAGGGATATAAGATTGTGAATTTTGGTAAAAACAAAGCAGTATATTAACCTTCGCAAAACCTTGGCTTCTCAAACCAACAAGTCTAACGCAATCCTGATTCCTGAGCCTTAGCCAAATGAGGTATGGTACGCCTCGGGTCCTCGGACTCCGGAGCCACTGGATAGAGATCAGCGCCTTATTGGCCTGGCTGAAGATTTACGAGTTCCGACGCCTATAGATCGTCATGGGCCACAGCGCATATGATCACTAGCCTTCAGTGAGCTACAAAAGGAATCGCAAGATCTCTGAAACCGAAACCACTCCATTGCAGAGGACGCCGCTTTCGTAGACCAACTTGAAGTTCTATCGGTTTTACTTCAGACTTCCTCTCATCCGTGAGTGTCACCGTCACCACCATCACCGTCATCACCTCACGCGTCCACAAGCCATCATGCGATGCGGAGCATGGTACACAGACCTTGATACCGTGAGTCTACTATTGATGATTGATCCATGTTTTGCAGCTCACGAATATCGAACCCACCTTGGCAGGCATCAAACGGACGCGTATATTTCAAGTCCACCGATGGACACATCGGAAACTGGAGCTTCGATCTTCGAAGGCCCAATTCACATGTATTACCTTTGATCTGTGCACACACACAAACTGTATAACGTGCGGGCTTTAGACTGCTCTTGCCAGTGGATTTTACGAGAGCAGGCAAACGCATGCCAGACGCGCTATCTCAAACCGTTCCAATCTGGTGTGCAGTCATAAATAGAGCCGTCCTCAAAACCGCTCCGAACATAAACGTGGATGCGGATGCTTGGAACACGAAGGTGCACACTCCACCTGGGGTGGTCGGCGCACAAGAACATGATCAGGTAGAACAAAAGTTAGATGAGTGAGCGGATGATCTTGCTGTCAGTCTTATTTTATTTAACCCTGAGTCTTAGGCATCTGAAATTGTGGCTTTGTAGGCTTCGTTCCATGTACTCCCGAAACTGCAATACCCCCTCCGCCAGACCTGGATAACGCCCAGCACCACCATATTCCCCAAATTCCCTGATAACAATGCTGAACGGCGATTCTACCCATTATCTGCATATCTGCTTCGAAGCAGGTTCTGCATATATCTAGGGATCGGGGGATGATCACAAGCTGTGGAGTATGGTACGTATCCCCATTCAAGTTCAGCCGTTATTGTTGACACGACTTATGCGACAGGACCTCACCCCCGCTCAATTCTGGAAACACAAACAGACCCTCCTCCGTGCAAACCGTACGAACTACCAACCCTCGTTCAAGCCCTCACACCCTCTCCAAACACACTCCGCACGCACCGATTTTAATTATAATGCATCATTTTATCCCATACCCATTCAACACGTTCACGGTAGACTCTCAACGCGAACCACCCATGACATTTCCTCCCCTCTCGGCGACGATTCTGCAGTGGTCTATCTAACCAGCGCAGATCACGCACCACCCACTCTCAAAGATTACTCACGTGTTCGTGTTGACGGTGAGTGTTTTTTGGCCGTTCTCTTTCACTGTGCCAAGCCTTGACTTGGTGCCTCCAGTTTCCATCCATGTATTTGAATCGGAACATCACTCGCAGCACTATATCTCGAGTGTTCACACTACTCCACCTCTGCAACACCCGCCAGTGACTTCACAGCCTGCCTCGCAGCACTATACCCTAGATGGTCACCCTACTCTGCCTTTGCAACACCCACCAGCACCTACACAGCCTGCGCGAGATCAGCCTCGTAAAAATTGGCCAATCCCTGCAGTTCAACTACGCGCATGATTCAGACGAGCATTTTCCTACTCTACTGCCAAGCCCAAAAGGCGGACGTGCGAAAAACGGAGTAGAGACAATAAACATACATCCTAAAAACAACATTAAGGCGACCTTCTGCAGCGGTGATGCTATCATACGCCAAACCCGATGAATACTCAGCGCTCAAAGTCCGCACAAGAGCGGCGGGATTGGGTTCTAATGATGTTAATATTGCTCAGAGAGCTGGGGCCATGATCAAGCTGGCTGTGTCCCCCGACATTACTAATGTGGATGGAGCGGGTTCTGACCTAAACATAAAAATCAGGGTAAAACGCCATCATGTATACAAAACGATACTATACTACTATGTACATGTACATGAATTTAAAGATATACTGTGGTTAAATATTAGTACTTTGTCCAAGACTGGTGACCGGATGTGATAATGTACATACATATATACTAGGGTGGTACACTAACGTACAGCATCGCAGACAATTCCCAGAAGTCCAGCAAAATATAAGCACCTAAACGTAAAAATTTCCTACTAAGACGCGTAAGGGTGCGACTTGAAAACATGACCGTTGCGCGTAGATTTGCGCGTGAAAGAAGCGCTGCATTGGTCGCAGAGGTATTTCACCTGCAAGTGCACTTCCTCGACATGTCGAACAATGCTCTCCCGTTTCATGGGGGCTCTTCCACAGTCGCCCCATGCACATGATATGACCGATTTTGCCGGCCCATTCACCCCGTGCATTGACAAATGTTTTGAAAGGTCCGAAACACTGATATATGCGCCACATGGTATCCCCAAGCCACTGTCCCACAAGCAGACGATGTGGTCAAAAAAGTTGGCAGCTGCGGTGGGATCATTGTGTGGGACCTGTGGAATACCATACCATCATTAGTTGTTGGACAAAGAACCAGTGTGATGATCGACCAAGACTAACGGGTAAGATGGTAGACATGCGCTCTTGTGGTCGGAGGGAGAACAGACAATGGTTAACGTGAAAATTTTGTTGGTGACTACCAGTGCTGGTGATTGCTTACTTTATAGTCCGAGTGGTATTTGGCGGAGGCTAGAGCGCATTCGAGCGAGTAATAAGCCAATCTGGCCACATCTCTTAGTATAAGGGCGATCCACCTGCAAATCGAAGTAGAAGCCCGAAGACCCTATCAATAGAAGCGAATTGAGGAAAGTTCAACGACTTCCTCATATCTCATGCTAGATGTTGGCTTGGTGATATTAATTAAAGAGGTGAAAGGGTCGCGGAACAACGTACTGTGCTTTCCGGTAGGTGCAGCTTATCAAAATTCTGGCTCACATATTTTTCCGAGGGTGACAGCAACCGTCGCGGCTAGCAAGGCCAAGTAAGAAACCTTAATGAAGCGCCGGACTAGCAGATTTCGGTAAAGGATCACTATGCGATGTTGTCCCAACGCAGGTCAAGCCGGAGAACCTGCGGTATGCGGAAAAAACAAGGCCTGATGCGAATACCAAACCTTATGGGTCCATCTAAATCCAAGTATTACGGGCGGCCACGGATGGAACGAACGGAACAAACGCTACTAGTGCGGCGATCTCAATTTGCCATGACAGGTTGGATATTTGGGGCATCACATCACAGGAAATTGACCACGAATGTGGAATCATCTTTGCGTTTGTGCATGCAAATGGTTACTGGCGGCAGGTCCCCGACAAGCACCTGTATACAGCATGTGTTTTATGGCCAGATCGGTGGGAAGGTGTCCGACTGAGCCTCAAGATGTCATGCTTGTGGAACGCATGATAATCTGCAATTTTGTGCGGTATGTACAATGGGAATTTTACGATATCCTGTGGTGTTTTGAGCTCGTTCACTTTTTTCCTGCAAGTGGATGTGGTAATTTGATTGCACTGGTAGAACATAGAGTGGCTGGGCGCATCGTATTGCATCCACAGGAAGGGGATCATACCCGTAAATATAACGAAATTATCAGAGGTAAAGTTTGGGGCTCACGGTTTGAAACAATAAGACCCTTGGGCGCTTTGGTCGTGATCCGATGGTGTGGGATGGCGCTGGTCACCGGCTGTCGTGCGGCTTATCAGTTATCGTAATTCATAGAACGGTCAGCTTCGCAATGGCGGCTCCTTCGGATGATCCGGGTCCGTCCGGCCTACTGAGTTCACTGAAGGCCAGCTAGTGACGGTGACGGTTCAGAAAATTCCTTTCAAAGAATTTAGCAATGTGTTGGCGCACGGCAAAAAAATAGGAAACATCTAGTCGCTGATCTACTGGAGCGTGTCCGAAATAACGCTTTGAGTTTGCAACGGCGGGTCAGGGGCTTAGGTGACTCGTAGATCCAGGCTGATTGAGAAATTTTGATTTGTGGATGTAAAAAGGATATTTCCTGCCTAGCTCAGAGTCCTAAGCGGGTCTTCGATTTGATTGGATGGTTGATAGGATGTAACTTCATTTGAAAGATGAAAAAAAAAGATATTGACTATCATGTATCAATATCTTGATGGAGCCGAAGGGATGCATACTTACTAAGAAGACCTATATAGTCCCGCCTTTGGTAAAAAAAATGGAAGTGTCTCGCCATGTGTTTCCTGACCATAAGTGCAGTGCAGAATATCAAGATTGAGCGCTGATTAACCTTACGATGTTGACGTGCCATTATACGCTTCTGTGAATCCAGGTAAGACCGGAGATGGATTGTGTGGGAAACAGCGGAAATGAGAATACTAGATGTGCATGCACGTCAACCTTAGCCCATCATGGAGATGATGGAGGGGCCCAGGGACTTTCACTCCATTTTGGTCCTCGCTGCGTAGGAACAATCGATCAACAGAGCTTTTTCGGGCCGAACGTTTGACGATCAGAACATGTATGAATAATGCCCAGCTGACCGTCAACCTTAGGTGACGTGTCCTGACAGCTGCGGCCGTCAAGCGGGCGATGTTGGAGGTGTCGTCTCGTGGCGAATCGGTGATGTTAGGATGGCGAGTGTTGCAAGACCCTGTTCAACCACAAAGACGACAAAAAGGTCAGTTCATCCACACATCATTTGCGCGCTCTGCAGTTTGCACGCTCCATCTTCATCCTGTCTTTGTCTGTCAAAAGCTCCTGCGATAATTCTTTTCGCCAACAATATATGGGCGGCTGCGTCGATCGGTAACCTCGTAATATTCTTCAAAGTAATGCGCACGAGTTTATGTGATGTACGACAACACGATTAGCACAAATCTCACGGATGATAATCATGCTTTGAAAAAATATCTCACCTGCTAGCCCTATCCCTCTTTACTCCCATTATATACCTGCCGCTCGTCGAGCTCTAGCGTCTAATGGAGGACGTGGATTTACCACGACATTTTGATGATCATTCAGATTCATTCTAGTAGTCCAAGTAGTACCCGGCTCCGAGGAAGAATATAGTGGAGTGGCGAAGCTACCAAGAAACCTACTTATCAGCATCCGTGTGAGCAGGTGTGTCACAGTCCCTGTGAAAGGGAGCGGATTATGAAGTTTGTTGAAGTTGTTACAAGCAGTTAATGTTGGACTTCTCGAACAACAAGTTGAACGTAATGCGTTCTCGGTAGCGACCGTTATCGATTGATCAACCGCCTTGACCAAATGGGGTAAGTATCCATGTTAGCACACCCCGGCTCCTTCCTGGATGGAAAGCGACATCAGCGCTTTATCACCCAGAGGTTCACAAGTTCCAACGTCCAGAGTCCTAGTCATGGGCCACAAGGACGGCGCATCGCTAGCCCTAAACGAGCTACGAAAGGAATCGCAAGATCTCTACAACCGAATCCATTCCATTGCAGAGGACGCCGCTTTCGTAGACCAAGTCTATCGATCTTACTCCAGACTTCCCCTCATCCGTGAGTGTCACCGTCACTACCGATTGCCGTCCTCACTTCATGTGTCCACAAGCCAACATGCGATGCGGAGCATGGTACACAGACCCTGACACCGTAAGTCTATTCTCAGTCCATGTTGCAGCTCACGAATACTCTTACAGGCATCAAACGAACGCGCATATTTCAAGTCCACCGACGGACACACCGGAAATTGGAGCTTCAATCTTCGAAGGCCAAATCTACACATATTACCTTTGATTTGTGCGCACGCAGGGTTCGTGCGCCACTTACATCGATGATATCAAACTGTATAACGTGTGGGCCCCAGACTGCTCTTGGTGGATTCTACGAGAGCAGGGAAACGCATGCCAGACGCACTTTCTAAGACCGTTCCAATCTGGTGTGCAGTAATAAATCGAGCCGTCCTTAAAACCACTTCGAACTTAAACGTGGACACGGATGCTTGGAACACGAAATTGTACACTCCACCTGGGGTGGTCAGCGCACAGGAACATGATCAGATAGAACAAAAGTTAGATGGGTGGGCAGATGATCTTGCTGTCAGTCTTATTCTTTTTTAACCCCGAGTCTTGGGTATCTCAAATTGTGGATTTGTAGACTTCGTTCTACGTACTCCCGAAACTGCAATACCCCCTCCGCCCGATTTGGATAACGCCCAGCACCACTATATTCCCAAAATTTCCTGATACCGATGCTGAACGGCGATTCTACCCTATCATCTGCATATCTGCTTCGAAGCAGGTTTTGGACGGTATAGAGAGACGTATCACAGGTTTTGCGTATATCCAGGGATCGGGTGATGATCACGAGCTGTGGAGTATGGTACGTATCCTCCGTCAAGTTCGGCCGTTATTTCTGATACGATTTACGCGACAGGGCCTTACCCCTGCTCAATTCTGGAAACACAAACAGACCCTCCTCCGCGCAAACCGTAATGAACTACCAACCCTCGTTCAAGCCCTCATATCCTCCCCAAATACACTCCCCACACGCATCGATTCACATTCTAACGCATCGTTTTATCCCATACCCATTCAACACGTTCACGGTAGACTCTCAATATGCACCACTCACGACCTTTCCTCCCCTCTCGGGGACGAGTCTGCAGTGGTCTATCTAACCAGCGTAGATCACGCACCACCCGCTCTCAAAGACCATCCATGCGTCCTATACATCCAAACGCCTCAAGGCAAAAAAGGCCAGCATCACTTCCTACACACCGTCCTCCCACAAGTGATGCCCTTTATCTTTCTCCACCTCCAGAATACGCGCCGCGTCTGCATTGCCTGCGAAACAGGCACTGACACGAGTATCGGCGTCGCCATAGCAACTCTCACAAAGTTCTTCGACGATTCAGGGGAATTTTGCGGCGAGTTTGAGTACGAACGGGAGGGTGTCCTTTGTACGTCCTGCCAACTATCCCCCGAAGGAATTGTTGATTGACGATGGGCTTGCATTTGATTATATAAAGCCAAAGACGACATCAAAACCCGTTTGCACTGGATAATAACAAGTTGTCCACAAGCCAACCCTTCGCGCACCACTCTCAAACGCGTCAACGAATTCCTCCTCTCGCCCCCCGAATTTCTCCCCCCACATCAAAAATCTCTTTACCCATCCGCCGTGCCAAACCAACCCATCGTCCAATGAGTCATAAACGCAAAAAACCGATACCATAAACAACAATCAGAAACTGAGCATGCACCCCAGGCTCCCCAGCATGATATGCCGAAGGCACGAGATAATACTTCCAGGGATTATACCCTTGGGAATATCAACACCTGAAAGCGCCTTGGAGTAAGGCCCCGAGGAAGCAATGCATAATCGCATATTTGCGCTCGAGGAGGGAAAGAGGGGAGGGTTGGTGGATACGCCTGGGGCGCATGCGAAGAGTTGGAGACGGGCGTTACATTATTAATGAGGTGATCAGTACTTGTTTTAAATTTGGGGCGGTGGGAGGAGGTGGGGCATACCTCAATTCAAACAAAGCGCATAGGATGGTTACTTCACAGACTGGATTGCACCGACACCGGTTTTGACTGGGTCCCGTAACAGCAGTCGTCGAATCCACGAGATTATTTCACGCAGAAATCGGATTGACTGATGAAAGGCGGACTACTTCTTACACACGTTTTTGACATACATCCACGAGTTTATCGACCTTCCCTCGATGTACACCTCCCCCGCATAATGGGGGAGAGTCACGAGCAGCTGTTTACATGATAGAATGTAGCATGTATAAGGGAGAAGAGAACAATGTCTGTATGCCATTGGTCACTAGGAGAAGCAGACAGCAAATGTGCTAAGGAGACATACCCAGCATATCGAAGATGATTCAGAGATTGATGATTAGCATCCTGCCGAGAGGCATCACCCTCAGAATGTCTTGTTAGATTGATCATTGATTCGTTTCATTTGCTATTGCGGTACGACCGACATTCCTACTTCTACACAAGGGTATAACTAGCACGCAGGGCGCTTGGGCTATCGAGTCGACTGTCCAATTATCTTCTGCTCACTTTGAGGTAAACGTAGTATACAAGCGGGTTGAGCTCAAGCGTGCACTTCCGGTGTTACCAGGGCGGTCTCAGGTCGTCAGGGGTGCCAGGGGTCCTGGTGCAGTAGCAGAAGTCCTGACCTGTAGTAGTCCTGCGCTTGTATCGTAGTCAGTCTTGGATAAAGAAAGCCCTAGCCTCCCGCTATAAAGGTTGGCCTTGGTTCCCCTTGCAGTCCTTACCGTTATACCGGTGGTGCGACAGATGAGAAACTGCTCGGAATAATTGAACGAATGCTCGCATACAGTGCCGCATGCACGCCAAGAATGGAGCCAGGAGCACATTACCTGAAGTAACCTGGTCCTGTATTGGCATCAACCTTGTAATACGCCAGCCTCTTCAAGACATCTGACATCATCGGTCGCTGTCTCGGGTCTTCATTCATGAGCTCTCGAGCTATTTCGAGTAGCGCGTTGCGATCCCTGGATGGACTACACATGGAGCACAGCTCGTCCAACGTCTTTCCACAGGACCACAAGTCCGCGCGGATTGCGCTGTAGAGGCCTTGACCAGCCGCGACTTCAGGCGCAAGATATGGCGCAAGATATCCGATGGTACCAACGATACCGCGGAACATTGTTTCAGTGCCTTTGACGCGTACGGATCTGTTGAAGTCGATGATAGACAGGCGGCCGCCGTCGGCGGGGAGGAGGATATTTGGAGGCTTCAGATCCAGGTGCGCCACGCCATGCTGATGCATGAAGTCAACAGCTTCGAACAGCTGCTCGGCCACAGGCCATAGATGCGCACCGGCGTTGGATAGACTGGTAAGGTGGCTGCCAGCCATAGGCATTGATATGACGTCACCCCCTTGCACCGACCAGATTTGGACTGGCGAGATGGTGTGGTTTGAAGGAGATTCAATTCCCGTGAGGTATCGCAAGATCTCGATCTCCTTTTGCCCCTCTTTCACGAATTTGAGATATCCTTGTTGAGAATCATCCTCGATATTTGACACCAAGGCGAGGAACGGATGCTGTAAGATGTATTGTCAGTGTTACTATATTGTAGATTACAGTGGTACGCACCCCAAATACAATGAACAAGATCTGGTAATCCATCTTTTTCAAAATTCCTTGAATGTCATCAGCATCAAAGACGCCGAGATCATCCTGAACGCCACTGGCTTCACGATTTTCTTCGAAGACGGAGGCCAATGTCGTTCTCGGTGTTTTGTTGTGCTGAGCTTGTGACGTAAGAGAAATCACCTCGAAAGCGGCAACCTTGATGTCGTTAAGGCGTGTCTTGTTCTTTGGATCAATTTTGCCTGCCAAATCGTCTAGCTCCTGCGCGAGGTTGTACATCTCACGAAGGAATGCGACTGCCTCATCGGCCTTTGTAAGGTCGAAATTTTTCTGGACAATGAATACCTGGTCTCCGTTTGAGAAAAAAAAAAGCGACTACAAACAGAGCGACAGACCTTTCTGTCTGCACCAGGCTGGGTAACGATATATCTTTCGGCAGTCAAAGTTTCACGGAGATAAATTGCCACAACGAAGAATTTCTCTCCTCTTGACATGAAACATTGTCCTAGGCGCGCAAGAGCGATGCCTTGAACTAGCATGCGGAATCGATCGGACTCGCTTCTCTGTGAAACCACTTGACAGATCATGAAGGGGCAAAGAAATGACGTAGACGAAACCATGCAATCGCTGGCTGGGGAGAACTTGCACCAGGCGTTGCGATTATCCCTGGTATTCAGGAAGATGGGAAATTCCCAAGGCGTCTGCCTGAGAAATTCGTGATGGTCAGTTGGGCTGTAACAACGAATTAATCCCACTTACTCCCTGTATTTAAAATGTCCACTACGATGGGAAAAGAAAGGCGGCGATATAAAATGCACAGTGAAATTGCTAGCCTTCTGGGAGGAGGAGGAGTCGTTCACCAGAAGAGCACAGTCTTGGTGGTAAGAACGGAGGACGCTGAAGAAGGCCGCGAATTCTCGGGTATCCTTCACATCGACGGGGTGGTCCTCAGTGGGTACAGCGGGTAAAAATATGTTATCAAAAAGTGCCTTGTAACTGGAGGCATTTTCCAGGTCACTTGTCGCATCCGGGAAGGGGATGAATCTAGCGGGTGTGATCGGGGTGATCGACCGGGTTGAACCTGATAACAACCTTGGAGAGTCCGCATAAGATGGCGGGTCGTTGTTTGGTACAGCGTATGTACGCGCTCGAGCCAGTCGATCCTCTATGTCAGCGATTGAATCTGGCCGTCCTTGGCTATCAGTCAGCCAGGTGCCACCGTCCAAGTTATGTTCAACGTCTCGCGCAGTCCATGACTGCAGCTTTGCTACAGTGACTTGCAAGTGACGAAAAAGCTCTTCATCTTTCTTAAGCACATTTTGAATGGCCTCCTCTGAAGCAGAGGATGAGAATGTCAATTATTAACAGACGAAGCGGTGATGCACCTTCAAGTTGCGGAAGCTTGATCACCAAGTAGACATGATCGTTTCTTAGTTCTGATCCCAGTACTTTCAAAGATCTATCCGGTAACACTTCTGCCCAATTTTGCTCATCCAGACATTGTTGGACAATGTCGGCGTCGTCCAAGACGTCGTCGAGGATTATTACAGGGTTCTTGAATTTGTAGAACTTGCATTGCTTATACGAGATCCTCTTCAGGACTTGATGAGTTTCGAGATAGCGGGACTTGAGGTATTCGAAGATATGCGCGATTCTACTGTTTGCAGATACTGAAATGTAGCAAAGTTCGTTCCCCAGCACGGCATAGAAATTAACCCTGGCCGACTTGTCCCTGCGTGACGTAAGTTGAATGCATAGACTCATCGAGTGCAAGTACGAACATTTACAGATTGTAGCAACTAAAGATGCGCGCGTGGCGAGATGGTAGCACTGATGCAGCCTTAAAGGGGCGAACAATGGCTACAAGCGGTGACGCGGACGTTCGATCGTTGCTTTATTACAGTTGTCATAATAATTCGTTGTTAAACACGTCCCATCAATAAGGTGACTTGTGAATAAATAAAGTTGAAGACGACATCAAGACTAGATTATAACGAGTTGTCCACAAGCCAACCCTTGCGTACCACTCTCAAAAAATTCCTCCAAAATTCCTTTCCCTGTCCACCAGGTCACGAACGCAGAACGACCTCGGTCCCGGAAACACCACTATAAACAACAATCCGAAACTGAGCATGCACCCCAGCATGGTACGTCGAAGGCACGAGATAATATTTCCCAGGGCTTATACTCCTCTTGGGAATATCAACACCCGAAAGCGCATCGGAGTAGGGCCCTGAGGAAGCGATGCATCGTTGGAGGTTTGAGGAGGGGAAGAGTGAGAGGTTGGTGGATACGCCTGGGACGCGGGAAAGGAGTTGAAGACGGGCACTGTAGAGGTGTGAATGGGGCATTCGGACTTTGGAGTGGAAGAACGTACCCGAATTCAGAAGCGCATGGGATGGTTACTTGGTACACTGGATTGCGGTGATATCGATGTTGACTCAGTCCTCCGACAGCAGTCGTCGAGTCCCTAAAAATGTCAACATTTGTTTAAGGGTGAAATTTGAAATTGATTGGACGTACCATTCCCCACGGACGGTCTTGACATACATCCCCGCATCCTCCTGTGGTATCACCTTTATATCAAAGCGAGAGGGACTCTCTACCTTGAGCGTGAATTTTCCCATCTGGTCCGGTTCGTAAGTTGATAATATAACTGTGTAGTCGCCAGCTTCGCGAGATGAAAAAAATAAGCCGCGTTTCCCTCCAGTTAAAAGGTCGACGTACGAGCAAGATGAGCAGCGACACGCGCATGCCCATATGTATAAGGCCCAGAATGAGCCACCACTTCTTTCTGACTTAGTTCTGATATACGCTCGCCTTGCGACCACACGGCTGTGACGTTCAGCGAGATATCCCTAGTGCTCTGCGTGGTGAGTATGACTTGTGTCTTGTTGCGCTTGTCAGCACTTGTACTTGTACTTGTGCTCGGCCGTTTGTCGATACTCGTACTGGCATTGTGCACCCGCAGGTGATATTGCGGATTCACCATATACGTCGGATGCGTGCAATTACCCCCAGCCGTTTTATTAGTCCACACGCCGTCGATCTGGCATCCATCAGCATTGTTGATCAAGTGGAACGAATGAGAAGGGTACCTTCTGCATATACCTCGTGGGCGGAACCCTCGTATCCCAAGACACCATCACACCCGACGAATAAGCATACGCAGTGACGGTGAATCCGACTTGGTCGAATTGACCGTCGTAGCAGGCTAATATGGAGAGCGAGCCTGAATTCTGCGTTTGGAATTGGGAGGTTTTAACGCGTGAGAGGAGGTGTGTGCTGTTTGTGTAGTTGCTCTGTGCGTTGCAGTGCGCCTATTGTATCAATCTGATATACCAAGGAGAGGAAGTAACGCACCTTGAGTGCAACATGTTCTGAATCTCCCAAAACCGTATCATCCTCTTGAACATTAATCGCGATGTATTCATTTGTGCGGCGGGTGTCGCAGAGGTGACGCGTTAAGAGTATCCATATTTCTGTCTCTGTCGAGTCCTTTCCGTTCTTGTTGATTTCGTTTATGTGTGAGTGATGCGCGGAGTCCTTAGTTTTTTGATAGTTTAGTCGGAGGTGGTGAGTAGAAGCTGTATCCGAAGCGCGTTAACGCTGTACAAAGTAAGTTGAGAGCAGACATACCTTGTGAAAGATTTTCCGCATTTTCAGGCTGCCATGATCTGTGGATTGGTTGGAGTATGGCACACGTGTGAAATTGAAGACGCACCCATGAAACGTGACACAACTCCCAAACAGACTCGGGTTCCAGCTGATATACAACCCCTCGAACGTTGCGCATATATCATCCCAGCGCATATTGAGAACCCCTGTTACATCTGTTACATCTACGGGTAGAAAGGGAGAGGGGACTTACTGGGACAGCTCCCACTACCGCTGCACTGGCCGCACTCCGGAGTACATAACCTCGAATCAAGAAGCGTGACCCAGCGCTCATCGTTCGTTTCTTTGATATCTGTACAAGTGAATATCGAACTTTATTTGTGGGAGGGGGTATCTACCTGTGATAGCATAATCATGGGAAGGAAGAAGCTTGACGCTGTGTATATGGTAATTGAGCGGCGTTTTATCGTTTGTTCCGACTGTCATCATACAGTCCCCTAAAATAGGTGTGAGTATTTGTCGTTGAGTGGATGGAAGGGGTGTACCTCGCGGGAACGCAATCATGATGCGAGACCATGTGCGTTCGCGTTCAAAGGATGCGCTTTTGGTTGTCAGCGAGGAAATTGTTGGAGGTGAATGAAAATACCTTTGGAGATCGAGGTGTTCTGGGATCCAGCCTGTAAGGACACTGTGGGGCGTGAGGAGGTGGGTGAGGTAGGGTGGGGGGACTTACTGGAGGTCTATGGCAGAGTTTCTTTGAGGTATCCAAGTCAGTACTATACGAAGGGGAAGGGGTGACTTACGAGCCGAGAAAGTCGTATCCGCCCATGAGTTTCATGTACTATTGCGGGTGAGAATGTCATGATGGAGACGAGGAGAGAAGTACAGACTGCTTTTTCGATAAATGAAGGCCATAAGTTATTCTTTGGGCCCGTTGATATTCCAACGAGTTTATTGTTGGAGTCAAAGGGGAGACGGTCATCGATGACTGTTTGAACTAAGCGTATGCTCTGACGGTTTGTTAGTACGAACCTATCTATAGCAGACTTTAGAATGATGTATAAGTGAGAGGATAGGGACTCACGCGTCGGAAATCACCATTGACGAGGACTTTTAATTCGTATCTTCCGTCATTAGAAGAAGACAAGGAGGAAAGGAGTAACTGGAGAAAGTTAGTGAGTGGAAGGGGGAATTGTGAGACATACGTTTGATTTGAATCGTGTGTTGTGTTGTATGCATACTGCGATGGAAGCGCATACTGAGCAGTCGTTTACTATGTTCTGGATGATGTCTGATGGTAGGAGTGGGAGTGATGAATTTGGGTAGTTTGGACGGCTCCATGTATATTCAGGGGTTGGGAGTGATGGTTGACCGTCTGGGTCATTGAATGGAGATGTATATGAATCGGATGGGGATGATGCTGCCAGGGGGATTTGAATGTTGTTTATGACGGATGACTTTTTGAGAATTGATGGTTCTGATGTGGATTAGAGGGTACGGTTTAGTATATTATTTGATTACTTACGATGTGAAAAGTGGTCGGTTGATAAGGGAGTTAGCTTTTTGAATTGCTTGATCTTTCCAGCACGATCTAATGCCTTGGCAGCGTTGTTCCGGTATTTTGGATCCGCAGTAGTACGGCTAATGCGTAGAAATGCGTCCACTGCTTGTAAATAAAGCTTGAAAGCGTTGTTCCAGTCTTTTGCTAGTTCATATTTCGCTGCTCTGGTATAGATGTTCTTTGAAACTTTTAGCTTGCCGACAAATCCCAAGACACAACTTACCTCCGCTTCCGCAATGTCAGTCATGTCGATGCCAAGAGATAAATGGACTGTACAAATAAATAATAACAACCTTGTTCAGTGGCGCGGTCTCGGTCACGATGGTTCACGCGGTTGCCGTTGGATGCTCTTTGCGCAAATGCTACGGTCATCCTCATCGGCACGATTACTAGGTGTACTCGTGTCCACGCGGATGTTCGTCATTCTCACCCTCTCCCTACCTCTTCACCCCCTCGCCGTGGTCTCTTGGTGTACTATTATCAAGATGTGAGTCCCCCATCGTCTCCCCATTTCATGGGTGCACATAGGAACAGGACGACGTTCTTTTGTGGCTGCCACTACACGATATCGGTCCCCTTCCCCTTTCAGTACACACAGGACTGGGGTAGATCATCTTGTTGCTGCAATGCAGCGTCTTCCTTGCTTATTGAATGGGACATTCACAGAAATTAGCTGAATTTTTAGTCCTGTGTGGCAGCACGATTTTCCCTCGATATCAACTTTTGTTTTATGTGGTGCATTGTACCATGTGGGAGTCACGAGGACTTGATTTGTTAGATTTGGGTCCTGGTGACGAATGGTAGCCGTGGTCGTGGTCATGAATCAATGATCGATAGGCACAAATACGAGACACAGGTACCTTCGTAGGCCTAAGAACTCATCCGCTCGAGCCTTCTCCACACAAACTCCAAAACCTCATTCAATTTGCCACATCTCCCGCAAACAAAACACACCAACTCAAACGCGCCATGGCGTCCGCGGCCGGCTCTCAATATACATTACTCACGACCTCCGCTCTATTGACACTGGTTTGTGGCCGTCTTCTTGATTAACCAGCTCCACTCACGCACTACTGACTTCTGAAGACTTCCCGCAAATCCTAGCGCATCCTGTGTGTTTAAATATTCCAATGCGAAAAGGCCTGGATAACTTTTTATGCCACAGAGAACACTCCACATCTGCATAGCATGCTAATCGGGCGCGAAGCATCGCTGTCACATGGCAGCTCCACAAAGTTCTTTGTCGAATTGGGGTGAGTAGGTAGCGTGACAGCAGTGAATCTATCCTTGGTACGTCGTTCCGACTTAAAAATATGCCCATTGACGTAAAGCCAAAGATGACACCAATACCCGCCCGCACCTGGATCATGACGGGTTTCTGAGAAGCCAACAGAAGCCGATGCCCCCTGCATGATAAGTCAAAGGCAAATAATACTTCCTGGAACTGTTACTCAGTTTGGGAATATTCACATCTGGGAGCGTGTCAGATTAAGGCCTCAGGGATGCCCGGCGTAGATTACTGATCTACACTACCCAATACCGTTATGCCAGGTTCTACCATCAACTTCATTCCTCCCTATGTGAGACTGTCCTATCATAACGCTGTCGGCTGACTCTTGCATGCCTCGCACATGATCAATGCTTACAATAGACACGGACCCAAGCATCAAATTGCTCAAGGTACCTCATTGGGTGCCAGTCAATATTTAATCGATGACTGTACCAGACGATTCAAATCAACTCCTCGCTCCAGTGGATTCTGCATCGTCATTGATCTTCGTTTCTCACCTACACGTCGCGAAGAAGAGCCTTGTCGACCCTTCTTGCTGTGCTTTTTTTCTTTTGAACGATGTCTCTCGCTGACGAGAAATTGGAAACGACTGATGCTTCGTCTGGTTTATCCAGCCATTCCCGCGATGATCTCGAGAAGAGATTAGTGAGGAAGCTCGATCAACGTATGTCCATTATCGTGCTTTTGTATATCATGAACAATGTGAGTCCGAGCTCTGTATTACTTGGTGCTTACCATTGGTTAGATCGACAGAGGGAATATCACGTATGTTACGCATCCTCATACTCGTTTTATATGTTTCTCATGTTGTCCACAGTAGCGCACGGTTGGCAGGTTTTGAGGAAGACCTGCACCTGCAGGGGAATCAATACGCGACGCTCTTGTCTATAATCTATGTGGGTTTCATTATCATGCAAGTGCCAGCGTAAGTTGCATCCTTCGTTGAGGGAAATCTTATTGTGACTTTCTTTCAGGAACATGTTTCTGCACTGGCTAGAGAGACCTGCCATCCTGATTCCATGGAGTATGGTGATATGGGGTATAATATCAACATTAACAGGTTTGTCGACACCGGCCACTCATGACCATGAATGCTAACCGTACCCAGGGCTCACACAGAAGTACGCATTCTCATTGTTCATCATTGTGGCGTCTGATCGTTCGGCACAAGTTATACCCAGGCCCTTCTCGCCCGTTTACTCCTTGGTTTCGCCGAAGCACCTTTCTTCCCTGGCATCATATTTCTTATATCAGGATGGTATAAGCGAGACGAACTCGCTGTGAGAGTGACACTCGTTAGTTTTGGAAGCGTGCTTAGCACTGCGTTCGGATCCCTGTTTGCATCTGGTGTACTTACAGGCATGCAGGGAAACCTGGGTCAAGCCGGATGGAGGCAAGATACGTTCGTACACGTCATTTCTGAAGCTGACATATCTGCAGGTGGTTGTTTTACCTCGAAGGTGGCATCACCATCATAGTCGCGATCTGTGCGATGTTCATACTCCCTAGTTTCCCTCACAACACCAAATGGCTCACTCCGGAGGAAAGATCGCTCGCTATCTCTCGCCTTGCAGACGATGGCTATGGAAGAATGGACGGGCCTGGGAAACGGACGTCCATACAAGGACTGCGGGATGCTCTGTGCGACTGGAAGGTATGGTGGTTTACAATCTTGCTCACCATCGAACGTATCGCGCTGTCATTTGGCTTTTATTTCCCGACACTCGTCGCGAGCATGGGATATGATATGACGGTGACTTTGCTGCTGGTTGTTCCTCCATCAGTGCTCGCCACGATTGGCGCTTTTGTTTTTTCAAGGTAAGCTATTTTTAATTATCTCGAATCGCTTCTCATGGACGATCAGGTACTCCGACCGTACGCAAAAGCGTGCCATGTTTATCCTTGCATCCAATGCATTGACTGCCGTCGGATTCATCATATCCTTCTGTACGATGAACACGGCCGCGCGCTATACTTCCCTGTAAGCGGTATCATCGCCTATAGAACGATGCCTTGCGTACTCAAAGACGTGCAGGTTCCTGATGACTCAAAACGCCGGCGGACAAATGGTTTTCTGGGCATGGATAAAGAACACTTTTGTCAGAGAACCTGCAAAGCGAGCTGTCGCTATCGCTGTGATCAGTGGACTGTCTTCGGTGGGGAGCATCGCTGGACCGTTAGTCCCGTCGTTCTACTGCTCTCGCTGAGTATCTACAATCTCTCTCTCACATAGGTTCCTCTGGCCTCTCAACTGGGGCCCGACGTATCGTTATTCGTACGCCATCTGCATCGCAACGCTTGGGGTGGCGACGGCCATGATTGGTGTCATGCATTTGCATTTGAAGTGGGTGAATGCGCAGATTGAAAGGAACGAGCAGGATGTCAAGAATATCAACGACCTTCCGGACCCTGTCGGTTTTAGATATCTGGTGTAGTCAACGATCCATGGGACTCTCGCATCAAGTACTTATAGGCGAAACTACTGTGTAGCGGAGTGGGATAGCATGATTTTATGCAGTCGACCTATACGATCGACAGTCGACCTATACGATCGACAGCCGAGTATACTATGACGAGATGTATGATAGAAATTGAAGAAAAGAAATTGTTCACGTGAACATCATAGTTGACAGCGAAGCGTTACAAAATTACATTGCGGGGAAGAGTCCGCGGGATAAGCAATAGGCGCGTAGGCATCGCAATATCATACAACAGCGTTCCAAATAAAATCATCCTTCTTCACCAGCCGCACATTCAGCGGTACCTGTGGCGTTACGCCATCCCCAGCGGGGGGCTTCACCACAGGAATATGAAATGCTCGTAGCTTCCATTGAATCTCCTTCACGTGACCTTGTGTATTCGGTTCCGTCGGGAGCGAGAAGTGCAAACGCAGCACGAGCGTTGCGATAACTTGTTCTGGTCAGGAGCATTATTTTTTAACACCGGCACACGAAGGTATGGACACACTTAATTCCATTTCTGCGAATTTGAACCCGCTGTTAAAAGTGGAATTTGATTAATGGGGTATGTCATGAGATGGATCGAAAACTGACATGCAGGAGCGGCTACCGCCGAGGAACGTCATCCTATGTACATTTAAGCTTATAAGCTTTAATGGGAAAGCGCTATAAGTACTCACATGTTGGAGTACACACCAGGAAACCGCACACCATCCTTGACGCCCATAACAGGCGCAGATCTCGACGTGGATACAGCATCTTCCCCATCCAATGAACATTTTGCCTCTTGTGCTTGTGAGGGAGCAGTAAGAGGGGATGAAAGCCACCGCTCAGGACGCCACTCATTTGCGTCAGCACCCCACAACCCTTGGTGGCGATTCGCAGCGAGGATGGAGATGATTGTAACGGTGCCCTCCGGGATCGCGACGGCGGACGTGTATCCACCCGACCGGGAACGTGCGGGGAATTGCAAAGGGAGGGTTATTGCTTTGGACGTTCTGTAGTGCGTCATGCATAACTTTATGGGAGGAGAGAGAAAGGGACGTACGCTCGAGCCATGACTGGAAGAGACGGATAGAGACGGAGGGTCTCTTTGACGATACTGTCGAGGAAAGGTAGGCTCATAAGGACGTCAAAAGGCAATTCTGCGGATGACATGTCACCGTCTTCTTCAAGTATCTTGGTGGCGTCGCGGATTTCGCTCCTGAGTCTCGCTTGGGCGCCGGAGTGTTGCGCAAGCAGATAGATGCAGCGGGCAAGCGCAGAGGTGGTCGTATCGAGGCCGGCAAATACCATGACGCTGCAACGATATTGATCGATGTCTTCAACACGCGGAAGAACGTTAAGACCTACTTCATTTGTCCCAACAACTCAGCATCCGTAAGCCGTTCTGTGTTGGATGACACTGCATTGGCCTTTACTGTGCATTATACTTGAGCGAGGATGTTCTGGATTACCCATGGAACTCACGCATGATATCCATCATCGACGTCATCGAATCGTTGTCTCTACACACAGTGTCAATAAGGTCCGGTGTTTCTTCCGCTTCCATGGCTGCCTTTCTCTCCAAAAACGCCTTTCGACTGGCACTGTCCATTGTTTCTACAATGCGTCGCATCTCCCGTATGTCTGCCATAAACTGCGTTGGGAGCCAGGGCACCGTGATCAAATCAAGCACTTTCCTCGCCCAATATGGGGAGCAGTTTTGCATTACAAACGCCGTAATCGACCGTACCTTCATGAGCTTTCCGATCAAGGGGCTGCAATGCATTATTGTACATTTGAGTTGAGGCACCAAAATGACCAGACATACCCGATCTTCCGCAATGCTTCCGCGTACGAGTCATTTTCTGCTGCTGAAAGGGTGTTGGAGGGGTACCCAAGGATACCTTGACAGACACCGTCAAGAGCGCAACGGGATAACCATGGAAGGACGTCGATCTCTTTGTGAGCTGCACGGACTATCAGTGGAGATTATGTGCAGAGTGCGAGATCGTAGGACGTACATCCGTCAGCGGGAAGTTTGGACACGAGGATAGATGTGAGTCTGTCGGAGATGGGTGTAGTGTGGGGAGGAGTCGTCGCATGTTTGACGTTGAGAAGACAGGGTTGAGAAGTTTGCGTTGCCGACGATGTTGCTCTCCTGGTGATACACAGTGTTAAAAGAAGAACAGATTTTTGAGAGATGTACCTTACCGATGGTGGATATCAGGCCTTCACCAAAAACAAGTTTGTTTGACCTTGATAGTACCGAGTCAATTCAGTATAAGAAAGTAAGAGAATACTGACATGATGAATTGGTTGGTTCTTCAAAGATGTGCTGGTCTTTGACGACAATGTGATACAATGCGCGTGGGTCAGACACATATACGATCTCCTATACGACGCAAGGGCGTGGAAGGTGATGTGCACTAGTCAAATGGACGACTCACGCCTAGCGGCCCATAGAGCCTCACTGCTCCACCATATTTCTCTGCAATATGCACGCAATAGTCAACACCACCTTCAAAGAGGGACATGATATTGCCTATGTACATGTCAGACGGGGTAGTCGAATGTCAATCAGGACTGATCTCAGAACGTACCTATCAACCAATTCCCTCTGTTGGGTCCATCGAGGTCGATGCCGTGGGTTCGTTGTAGTAGGATGCGAGGGCCTTGCAGAGTGCGAAAGAGAACGAACCCAGTACGCAGACTTGGATCAGAGGACATGAAGGAAGTCAGAGAGGTTAGATGACTGTCAGTGACGCTTTGAAGCCTCAAGTGAGCTTACGTGTCTGCCGATGCGCAGGCCGCAGTTCAACACTTGTAGTAGCAATGATTGGCTGTGCATTTGGATTCTTTCAACGTCAATGGC
>NW_024539711.1:0-72027 GCF_016647785.1 Suillus fuscotomentosus
CAGAGGGAACTCTTCTTGCGATCATAAGTTTAGCCCATCAGCCATGCATTCCGGAAAGCAATATGCGTATCGGACCCACATCTGCAGAATTCCAACATTTTGCGGTGGCTGATTGGCCGAATCGGGAAAGTCGCACCAGGTCCAGCTTGACTCCTCAAGCGATACGGGTGATGAGCCGAGAGAATCTAACATCGGCCCGGAAGATGGAGGCCCAACCAATGATCTCCATAACTGGACCTAAGACAAATGTTGGTTTTGGCATGAAAATTATTAGTTGGGCCCAAGCACATTGGTAGGCCCATCTGTTCCTCTTTCCCATGTCAAATTCGCCGCGCCGGTGACCCTCTTCATCGCAAATGAGCCCAGCTAAGTCATTCTCTGAGAGAGATGGATATGCCAAATCAATCATATTGATCACATGACCCAAGGTAAATTAAGGCCCTAGGCTCCGAATCATTAGCTGAGCCCGTCCGAGATGAAAATGGGGCGTGCTGGGCTCACAATTGTCCGTTGGGCCGATCCGTTTTCACCCAATGGACTAAATCTGAAGTTTTAAGCATTCATTTAATTCGGAAAGTAAAATTTAATCATATGCAGGTCCTTCGTCGATCATCAAATTATTGCACATATTTGTATCCGAGAACTTCCGTTGGGCAGCCTTTTCCGCCAAATGAAACATCTCTTGAATCAAGAACATCCGGAAAACGAATACAGTAAGAGATGTTAAACAAGATTCGAGCCGCCGTGATTCCATGACCCACATGCAATTTGCATCGGAGATGATCATAAGTACCGCCATCCTTGGTGGCATTGCTGAACTCAGATATGAAACTAGTAATGTCAATCCAGTAGAGCAATCAACTACAGCTACATCACTAGTATCCAAAGCAAAGCATATAAACCGAGTAGTAGGCAAAACTGCATGAAATTAGGTGACGCCAGTCCCACAACTCAATGTCGATCCGGATATGACATAAATCTACTTATCGGACATTGCTGACGGCGTGCTGGACAATCGGGATGATTTGATTGAATTTGCGCGAATAACAGGGGTATCATGATGATAACCTGTCCGTGCAGCCGATGCGGATGTTTCGAGGCAGCCTTGCACACCAGTCGCTACAGATGGGTCCCATGCATGCGTCCACTGTCTGCCGACCGTAGAGATGCCCACATCATCAACACCCCCGGCGCCATGGAGCCACCCCGGAAGTTGAGCGGTCGGGTGCTGTGGAGGAGCATAGGCCGTGGTGTTTACACGAGGTCGATGGGCTTCCAGGTCGTCTTTGTGGTCCCGGAGACAATTTGACAAATGCCCGACCGACGATGACATGGCCTTCCATTGTGCATCGGATGAATTTATGAGTCGCTCTAAAGTTGCCAGCCGATGGCCAAAGACTTCCTCCACCGAATTGACCTTGGCATCCAATGCATCCACCCTCTCATTGGTGGCAAGGAGGTCAAACTTGCTCCCAAGGTCCCGGATGGCCTGCAGAATGTCTTTTGCGGTTGGCTCTTGTTCCGCTGGATGATCGACTCCCATAGGGTGGACTTGCTCCGATTGGCTGGTCTGCCCGGGTTTGGCAATGAGTGAGACCAGCGTCTCTTCCACAGGAGTCACTGTCAAATTTATCGGTTGTTTCTCAACATCTAAGGCAGTTGCGGATAAGGACAAGTGCTATTCTGAGATAGCTGCACTCACTACCACGTTCGTCAATTTCTTTCACAACAGGGGTGGATAAAGGCACGGCTGGCATGGTCAATGGTGCCGGTGGGTCCTTTTTCAACATCTCGCTGACGGCTCGGGCCTTGGGGACGCGCGACCTGGAGCGCTTGGGACGATCGGCGGCTTGTGTCACCGCCGTTGCTTTGGCTTGAGCCTGCAACCTGTCCCGGACCCCCATTCCATCGATTGCGCAAGTCACCTTTGTCCTGTCGCAATTCGTGCAAACGAGTCGTATGCATCCGACTTTTTTGTCCGGCAGAACAATGCAAGGTTTGCCTGATTTCTTGCATTTGTCACATTTCCGCGGATGGTAGCGAATGGAATGCTGACATGGGTCAACATGTGCTGCCGTTGACAAGTCAAACAAACGTACCTCCACTGCTGTAGCAATCGTTGAATCCAGACCCCAATCATTAGGCTGAAACATTTGTATAGTAAGTTCCACTCAGCACCGTGCCAGAGCTCAAAGTCACCCACCCTAGTGTCTGCGTCCCAGAAGCTATTGTCAGAGTCGGTGTCCATGGCATCCTGAGCTTCCGGGTCCAATATATGTTGAGATACCGCTGACCACGATGATTCCTTGGCCGATGTCAGCGACCAGATACATCCGCGATGTATGAGCAACGGTGAGTAGACCTGCCTTTGTAGTTCCACTCCTGGTTTTGCGTAGTTTATTTTGCCTATCACGCGATGGTAACTTCTTGATTTTCTTCAAATTCGGTTTGTGTGATCGGGTCGGGCACCTGGGAGCATCTGCCGAGTCGGTATCGTCTTCTTCCGCCTTTCTCTTCTTGTCATTCCTAGGGTGCGGAATAATCTTGACCTTTTTCGATATATTGCCTGGCACAAAGAGCTTGTGCCGAGTTGTTGAAGGTGCAGCAGAAGCGACTGATGGAGCCAGAGGAGTCAGAGGTTCCAGCTCCAGAGATGTCGGCAACGGGGACAGCGGAGTCGAATCTACTTCCACTGCAGGGAGCTTGTTTCGTGACAGGACCCACGGCTGTCGGAACAGTGAAAGGCCGCACAATAGATGACGACCCGGTAGCTTGAGACTCCAATATGGGAAGAGTTCCAACTGCAGCGAGAGGACGGTAGTCCAACGTCTTGTGGAAGCGTGGGTGGGTCTTGATGCGTGGATCATCGTCGACCACAGAGTTCCAGTCGGGTAAAGTTTCAAAGGCGCCACCCTTGGAGTATTGTCGCACAACGGCTGCACAGGACAGGAGCTGGGGGGAAAATGATGTAGCACTTCCCCCATAAAGCTTCAAGTCTTTTGCCTGCGCCAATCTGAACAATCAAATGCATGTGAACGAAAGCAGACTTACCACGCGTCTAGCAATTTCATCCGATAACTTCAGTGCTTCCTGATCGCCCTGCTTCAAATGGATGCAACACTTGATGAGCGATTGCAACGTTGCCAGCGTGATGTTGAGTGCGTCATTCGCTGCTTCGGGCGTCATAGCGGTGTTGAAAAAAGTCAGTTTGTTAGATATAACTACGCGGAAAGGAAAGAAAGGTGACGCAAAGAATTTGCACAAGTGTTGGAATTTATATAAAGATCGTCGGTTGTGGATGTTTCCGAGAAAGATTGCTTTGTGAAAGCACGGTAATGTAGACTCGGTGTAATTGCATTATGACGTAATACCATGGCTGTCGCTACCATTGTCGGATGTATTTGGTTGCCACGCCTGTGGTCGAGCAATTAACACACAACACCTTACAATGTTACTATCATAATCTATAGGTGTATTTGTGTTACCCTCCTGCATGCGGGTGTGGATCATTCCGCCTTCAGTTTCTTTGCCGATGGTAACAATACAGCGAGCGAATCCGAAACAGCGGCATACCATTCACAGAACAAAGGATGCAATTGAGTGGTGACGTACATTTGTTCAATTATCATGGTAAACTCCCGAGTGAAATGTAAGGGTGTGAAACGCATCGGGGAACATTATCGAAGGTAGCAAATGAGCTTCCAGAAATCCTCGAGCGGAACAGTGATTGCTCAGCAGAAGTCTGCAATATCCTGAACAACATGCAATAATAATTAGCTTAGTACAGCAGGACGTGAGAAATGTTTTACACCAGATTTTTTGTGAAAAGCAAGCATGCTGTCCGGTAGCTATCGTATTTATCACGAGCTTCTCGGATCCACCGTTGATGACCCATATGCTGCAGGACATCTCGTGATGCATAACTAACAGCAAACTGCACTCAGGCCTGGGTAATCCCCGAGAACATCTGAAACATCTGTGGAGCTGCATTGGCACTATACCTATTAGTCGGTTCGTGTACAATATACTATGTGCATGACATCCGGCCCCACGACATCTACAGAGCAACCGACCAGCTGAATTCCCATAGGAACGCAGGCGCCATGATTTACGTCAAAACCTTCCGGCAGCACATCCTTTGTTGTTGAGATGGACACTTCGGTGATAGTCCATTTTTTATACAAGCCTGTTGCATATTTTGTAACGGAAACGTTCAATGACAGCTCCCGGTTCTCTGTTCATCGCCGGTATTGTTTCTGCCCGACTCTGTGAACGCATTTACTTACCGGTTTCATAGTAATCTGTTTCTCGTCAGCCGAACCATACGTTACCCTTATACTTCCGGCCCCTCTTGATTACCTTACTGGCCGATATCGGCCGTCCCAGTCGACCTTGAGTATAGCACCTAGTAGTAATGTCAGGGCAGAGTTGTATGAACCCCTGAATTGGAGACTTTGCTCCTGTCACTTTCGTTAGAACTCTGTGTTCTATTGCGCCGTTGTCTTCGAGCTTTGTCCGAAAAATAGTCAAAATCGCATATTCCAAGCGCATTCGCAGATTGAAGTTTTCGTTCGGTCATGGAGATCGCATTTTTACATTTGGTACATACAAATTCAACCTGCCTCATTTACCAAAATTGTAAGCAAAGTAAGGTAACATTCATGCCATAGCGAAATCACAATCAAGGGAGCACCATGAACTCAATCTACTCCTCTGATTTGACAGGCGACGTGCTGGACAATGGAGAAGATGCAATCGAAGCCTCGCGTATATAAGGAGGATCTAGGGAGTTGGTCTGCCGCCAACCGGATGTGGAAGTCGGGGCTTCGTCATGCAGATCCCATGCATGGGTGTACTCTCTGCCTATGGTGGAGATACCCGGGGGTTCATCACCGGCGTGATTGTGTTTCGGCCACGATGCGATGGTTGGTTCCGGGAGGTACTGGGGTGCATATGCGGAACCGTGTGCGCGAGGGCCATGCGCATACAGATAGTTTCTGTGCACCCGTAAGGATATCGACCGATCACCTATCGACAGTGATACTTACTCCCGATGCGCATTAGATACGGAGAACCCTTCCTCCAGCGCCGTTAGCCTCAAACTAATCCTCCGCTCCACCGAATCTAACCTCACATGCAAAGCATCCACCCGCTCGTCGGTTGCCAGGAGATCGAATCTCCTACCGAGGTCTTGTATGCTTTGCAATATGTCTCTTGTGGTGGGTTCAGGCTCTGAGGGGGTGGGTGCCATGGAAGATGTGAGCGGTGCTGGCACGTCGACCGGTGGGAGTTGTAGAGATCTGAATGACTGTATATTACGCGATGCCCTGATGTTCGCATCATCCGGCATCATGGCCTCGGGTTCTTGCCGGACCTCTAAGTATGTTATGGAAATACTCCATGAGCATCTCCGCACCATATGATGATCGAGCTTACCAATCGTTGGGTTCTCAAACACAACTTTCTTCGGGGCAAGGGACAAACGTCTGGACGGTTTAGCTGCTTTCGGAGGAGCTGATAAGACAGGTGTTTTGACAGCCGTGCGTGACTTGGGGGCATGCGTCCTGGAACGTTTGACTTCTGGATCGACGCCGGTTTTCATGACAGCTTTCTGCGCCTTTGCTTGCAGCCTCTGCCTGATACCAACCCCGTCGATGGCGCAGGTAATCTTCATCTCATCGCAGTTTGCGCAGGCGAGTCTGGTACACCCGAACTTCTTGTCCGGTAAAACAATGCATCGCACATCCATTTTAATGCATTTGTCGCATTTCCGAGGATGATAGCGAACGGAATGCTGTAATATATGAGGCGATATGCAATCAAATGCGATCTCTTGCCTACCTCTACCGCCGTAGCAACTGTGGCATCTAGACCCCATCCGACCGGCTGGATAAACCAAAATGAGATGGAAACTCCAGCTACATATACGACTCACCCTGGATTCTGCATCCCAAAAACCTCTCTCGTCCACAATTTCGGATGGAGACATCGCCGTGGGAGCCACAGCATTGCGGGCTTTCACGGACAACGCCCTCTGCTGCATGAACTTACATTAGCAACAAACAAAGTAATGCTCTGAATGTCACCTTCACATGAATGGTGCCAGTGGCACCATTTCCCTCTTCATCCGACGCAAACTTTCTCCGTCGTTTCTCAACCGGCTTCCGGGGTACCGAACTTGGTTCGGGTTCGCTGCCGTTTGTTTCCAGTTTCCTTTTCTGCGGCTGGCAGGTAGGTGCATTGCCTTGCCGTACCGATCTTACATTGCCATTAACATTTCGTCCGACTGTCACGGGAGCTGTTGAGATGGAACACGGGGGTGTTGGTTCCGGATTGGGCATGCCGGTTGCAGTAATTTGTACACCTGATATGAGAGGTTCCGCAACAGGTGCAGCGGGAGATAGCAACTCAGCTATGCTTGGTTGCACCTCCGGGACAACATGGAGGGACTGAATGAGGTCTGGGGCCTTTGATGCAATTACGAGAGTCCCTCTCGTTGAATTTGGCTCCGCCGGCACAGTGGATGACGACATGCTGGGTTCCGGCTCTGCGTCGGGATATGCGGGGGGCGGAGGACGATAACCTATAGTCTTGTGGAACCGTGGGTGTGTCTTAATGCGCGGGTCGTTGTCGACCACGGAGTTCCAGTCAGGCAATGATACAAATGCCCCAGCTTTTGAATGCTGCCGTATTACGGCTGCACAAGACAGCAGCTGAGGGGAGAACGATGTGGAGGCGCCCCCATAAAGCTTCAAATCTTTTGCCTGCGCCAAATTGAGTTGGTTATCAAAACAAAATACATTTCACAAAAGTTGGCAGCGAGGCTTACCACCCGTCTGGCGATCTCATCGGAGAATATCAATGCGGTTGGGTCGCTTTCCTTCAATTTCATACAGCGCTTCATGAGCGGTTGCACAGCCTCAAGGGTGGAGTTGAGGGCTTCGTTTGCAATATCCGAAGGTGTCATTATCAAAACATACAAAGTGTAGTGAGCAACTGACGATGAAAAAAGATGGGTTCAATGATTTTTTATCAAGTTTCGGGATTTATACCGATATGTCGGTAATGGGTCTTTCCGAGAACGCATGGCCGTTGTGGCAACTTGGCAATCTGGCTCATCACGGTCAATCAATAAAACTATAACGTAATACGACTTCTTCGGCAATCGTTGTCCCACGCATTCGGTCGCCGTGGCTGGGTTGTCCAATTATCGAAGCATACCTTTGCGCGTGGTGAGTGTTCCCCGAATTTCTTATTTCAAACGAAACATTCATGGTGGGCAAACGTGTTTGTTTTACTGCGCCCACGTGTTCGGATTCCGGTGACTCGGTGAAAAATGCTTCTTACAGGTGTCCTAATTGCCATACTCGCTATGGCAGTTTTTCCGACTCCAACAGTTGGACAAACGTTGAGATTCCACCCAAGCAGTAAGTAATGCCAAGATTCAAATGTAAGTCTGCCTGAGACTTTTCCAATCCGGGTATGCTAGGAACTCCCACGCAGGATATAAATAGGCGGATGTGCGGTGGAGTCATGAGCAAGCAAATAATCCTTTGGCAATCAGATCCATACATTTTAATCAATTCATAAAAATATCTTCGCCCTTGACATGTTCACGGACATGGCTTTACAGCAACGGCTGCTTCATCAATCGCGGGATATGCATGTTCTGGATCGTTTCTGACATTGATATCTTGGAGGAGGGCCGCATCAGCTTCGTAGGACCGTTTAACCGCGAACATCAAGATTTACAGTCGGATGGAGGTCAGAGCCTGACAAATAACTCGGATAGAGCAAACTCGCTCTAGAGACATAAATGATGCCGCCGGGCTATCGGATCCTTGTGACTGCGGGTAAGATGATTCCATGGATGCTGAAAATTTTGGCTTCAGGCCCATCTGCGAGAGAAAGGACAGACATACGACTGTACATGGTAGGAGCCCATGTAAAATGACGAAATTCTGAGAGGTGAAGACGATCCGTGGGATTCTGGATACGGTGATAATGTATATGCCTATAGCTTAGCTGCAACGATGAATGCCATAGATCAACAATATCCAAAGACTGCGAATGGGAGAATAGGGGTGAAAAAGGTTCTGCTGGTATCCGGGTGAGCACCTCACATGAAGACCGTTACGATTGCGGATCGGACAAATCGACAAATACCAATGCTGTGCCTGGTGACAAGGATCCAGGATGCCCTTATGGCTGCGGATGGAAGGATCAGACAGATGACGAATCGGTACCCATCACCGCATTGGAAGATCCTTGATCTCTATGTGTCTCGCTAACTTGCACAACACTTACCAATAACATTTATTCATGACATGTAATGGCGATATTGGTGATACGGTAATGCTAAATCACACTTCCGGTGTGACCCGCTTCCAACACCTGCATGTATGGTCAAACGGAAGCGGTTCAGTTCATATGCGGAAGGGCGATACAGGGTGACGCAAACATTTGAAGATGTTGTTCAAATGCACCGTTTGCTGGGCATCCAGCGCCGCGTAATGGAGCTGCCGGATGCCATGATCGCAAATATTCAGGAGGGTCATCGGCAAGAGCACTAAGACAACACTGAATTTCAGGAATAGTGCGGAAGTGTATCATCAATTCATGTAAAGAATTCGCTAGTAGCACTGAGATATATTACCCTACAAACAATATTGAGGAAGACCGGATCTACAGACTGGATGCAAGTGCCGGAAGTCAGATATATAAGCATTTCTGGCTTCATGTAACGATGGGCCTGTACTTCAAGATCTGACCAGGAACTGGCATCCGGCATATGCATGTTCGGTATGCATCAAGCTCTATCACGGAGGCAGCAGTGATCGACGGAGATATCACCAAGACATTGCGGGCGCCTCCGAATATCTTATCGGTATCCGTCCCTCTACAAGGGAGATGTCTATGCATCATGACAAACTGACAGAGCCCGACCATTCAGAGTTTGTCAAGCAAAGGAAAGTACGTGACAGAAGAGCTAGCTTATATATTGATTCGCCCATCAACCTGCCAAAGAGATGATCGAGGCACAGTTATGGCAGGTAAAGTCTCTGCCACCTACACAATCCACTGGATTATACGTATTCACCTTCCGTAACATTAACACAGAGGCCATCCGAGTCAGAGCTGGCTGCACTGTGTTGGTCTAGACATCGCACTTGGGGATGGTCTCCAAAATGACACCTTTAAAACTATGAAAATGCTGAAATATGACAAAATTGTGATATTCCATATCACCTTTCTCCGGAGAAACCACAAATTAAATGAACGAGAGCATGGGCGCATATTGTTTCGGTTGAAAGGCTTATGTACAACAATTCAACCGCTCGTACATGAACTGCTGCTACCTCCGTCCCACATGCTATTACTGCCCATCGCTTCGCCAGTGGTACATTGCAAATAGTCCATCCCAATTGTTGTAGACAGATTCTTGGGCACAAATGCATGGGACAATTGCGGAACCGCACACTGTGGACACAATACTGTTATTCTCGGTCCACATTTTCGCATCCACAGACCACAAATTTCAAGAAATACCCACAACCTGATCCATGTCAATACAGACTTGTCAGAATTTCACAAAGTCAACTTTCCTCCACCGCATTCATCACATTCGTCACTACCATATCATTGCTCCAGGAAAGAATCATGACCATACCTTCTGAGCAAGCTAACCACGCCTTGAACATTACCTTGGCCGCCCTGCAATCGCTCATGAAGCGTTGCATCAAGGTAAAGGAGGGCGATCCCGAGGCCTTAAGGTTATCTGATGAGATCGCCCGGCGCGTGGTAAGTCTTTCTGATCTTGCCCTTATTTGTCTGGGTGAAACTCATGCATTGAACCCAGGCCAAGGACTTGAAGATGTATGGCGGGAACGCCACATCATTCTCACCGCAGCTGCTTTCTTTCGCTGCTGTTGTGAGAGAGAACTCAAAGGGCGGCGCCTTCGAGAGTGTCCCCGACTGGACCTCCGTTACGGACGACGACCCGCGCATCAAGAGCCACCCGCGCTTTGATAAGACCGTGGATTATCTTCCACCTTCCTCACTCGATGATCTTGTCATCGCCGCCACATCAACCGCCAATCCCCCTACCATCCCCACAACGGCAACCGCCGCCATCCCGCCATCTACCTTGGCCTCGCCATCCAAACCATCCCTCACGGAGTCCGATATCCTGGCTGGGCCGGAACCGGAAGAGAAAGGATCATCGGACCTTGGGAAGGAAAAGGCCGAGGACCCACCCATTCCTATTAACACTCCCGCCACTCCGCCGACAAAATACAACCTCTTCGTGGCCGGTACCAAGAAGAGAAAGGCTGCAGAAGAAGACACGGACGCTGTCGTCGCTGTCGCCAAGACCAAGTTGCCTTCCCCGTCTGAAGAGCCGGTCAAGAAAAGGAAGATCACATCAAAAACCATTTCCAAGACGGAATTGGGTTCAGATGAAGATATCGCTACACCATGGAAGGTAAGTCATTTCTGCATGGTGATTAGCACAAGCTGAAAAATTGAAAGCATTCCGTTCGCTATCACCCCCGGCAATGCGACAAATGTGCCAAATTGGACATTGCCTGCCTTGTCCTCCCCGACAAGAATTTGGAAACATGTGCCTCGCTTGCGCAAATTGTGACAGCATGAAGATCGCCTGTGCAATTGACGGTGTTGGTGTCCGGCAGAGGTTGCAAGCGAAGGCAGCAACAGCATCCTCCTCCCCGCTCCAACACCACAGGCTTCGAAATCCCAAGCTGTCTCTAAAGCACCCGTGAAGCGTGCTTCTCCTCGCATCGACTTTCTAAGTAGTAAGTACTAGGTAAAGTTGGGTGAAAAGTAAGGTAAATAATAGTATGTACTGCTGGCGCTTATATAGCGCGCCTAAGCGCGCTCATGCGGAGCCGAAGCGCTACCGAGTAGGTATGTAAAAATATATATGAGTGAGAAACTATGATAAAAATAAAGGTGGAACTATGCTAATAAAGGAAATGGAAATATACGCACTAGGGAGCTTGGTGGACAGTGGATGGATGCATCTGGATGGCTGGCGCTATAGGGCGTGCAAGCGCGGGAACGCGCGCGCGCGTATACATCGTGAAGTGCGGGAATGGTGCGCGCATGGCGCGCGTTGCGCGGGAAAGCTGCGCGTCATATAGGAATCACTGTGGATGGTACACAGAGTGATGCTGCGAGTTGGTGCTGTATACTCCCTAGTGTAAAGCTACCATATCACGCCATGAGAGGCATGATTCTCTACACCGTGAAGCGTGCTTCTCGCTTGCAACGGCGCATTGTTCAACAGAAAGGTATGTCTTCCCGTCTCCCCGGAACGATTTTAGCTCATGTAGCTTCTCTGGAAGAAGAGATAAAGCTTGCGCCCACCAACCTGGTGGAACCAGAGCCCACTGCAAGAGAAATCTTACAGGGCATCCAGGACCTCGGCAGGAGATTAGATCTCCTCGCCGCCACTGAGCGGGTGGACGCATTGGAGGTCAGAGTGGATTCGATGGAGACGAACCTCCTCAAGAGGTTGGACGGATTAGAGCAACGTCTCAATGAATCCGATGCCCGGTGGAAATCTTTATCCTAAGATAGATAGAAAATGTCGGATGGCTTCAAATACGGACTAGCTACATAGATTGCATCCGATGGACACCCTTGATGTACTATATATGCTCCGGAGGACTTTGTACAATTATATTATTGCATTTTCAGCCTGGTGCTGCCTGTGAATCTGTGTTCAATCTATTGAGTCCATGCAAGTTGTGTGTATAATGCAGCCTTTTTCATTCGCGATAGTTACAAATAGGCATTGTCCTTCATGTCGATCCGATGTTCTGCAATATATGTTTGGAATATCGCTTGTTCGGTGAATGCACCTCTGATGATGGTTGAGCGTCGGTATAAATCTGGAGGCAACTTGACATCCGTGCAGCTCATCCCTCCGACATGTCAATATGTGTAAATTAATAGTACTACTTGATTTTGAAATTAAATTGCGTATATGAGCATGCACGAATTGTATATACATATATTCTACCGAGAAGCACATCGGGACTACATTTGATGCAGCTGCAAGCCGCGTAATGAGCACGCCCTCTTGTGCGGGTAAATGACCGGTATCCCTGCCGGATGGCACCTGTGCATATTTATCCGATATCATCTCGCATGATGCACAAAGGGGTGGACTCGGAAGTACTTCTTGATGACCCAGCATGCTAGCAGGGAAGATATCATATGTAGTTATATGCAGGCGGCAGCCAGGTATTATACCGGCCACAAACTTGTGCTCCGGCATTCACATTCTCAATCCATCCTGTTGACCAAATAAAATGCTTGCTTGCTTACCGGAAACACAATTCTAACTGTGTGCTTTCCGTCCTCAATTCCGAGCTCAAATTTATCTGCATTGCTCCTAATGGTGGCTTTTGGGCCCAGTCACAAGCGACTATTGTGTCACTTCACAGAATATATTTTCTTGGAAGTGTCGGACACATCCGGGAAATCCGGAGGCTCATGATGCAATCATCTCCGGATGGGCACAGCAATCTCATGGCAACCGCCTCTGTGGTCGATCAGAACTCCTGTGGGCGGCAAAATGCGACGCTACCGTGGTTCCGGTATCCCGACGTAATAATCTGGTTTGCATTCCGAGTCAATTGTCTGAGCATGCAGTTTATACGATCAATTGGCCAAGCAAAAAGGCATCATGTGGGCGGAAGCGCGTTTACCAGTCACACACTTTGACACGGACGCATTCACTAAGAACATGCCTCACATGCCTAGCCAAGCTTTGTGAGGCGAAGTCCACTCTCCGGTCAATTTTTTTCATATCCGAGCACATGACGCTGTTCATTGACTCATAAAATTCAAAATAAAAACAACGCAATATGGTCCATTTACCACATTTGTGATCCACAATCCCCACAATTTAGCCAATGACATTGTTTGGGATATGTGGCATCGAGAATTGGGTCACAGCTTACACTTACTTGTGGCCACATTACCAGATTGAGCTTGTTATTGTAAATCACCACAACAATGCTTTTGAAGCTCCGACCGTATAATTAAACAGCGTCCGAGCTGACTTTATCTATCACCCCACCGCAACCAGTCATGACTGATCATTACCAAATGCTCCATAAATCTGCTGCCAGTAAATTTTCCATCTGGGATGCAGCGGAAATATTCGAATACGCCACTTCCCGATTTACGGTCATTCACATCGAATTAATGAAAAGTAAAACCCAACACTCCAGCTCGTATCAGCACACATTCGTGAGACACATCGTCTGGGAAGCGGAGGTGAGTTTATGCAATCGTCCCTGAAGAGATTTACTGATAGGCACCGGTAGCGCTTTGTATTTCCCTTTGTCAACATCTGCGCTGCCATGAATATCAACACGACACTGCCGGCATATCTTAATGAGGTTATCTTGCTCATCACATCTTTCCAGACCGAGCCGTACTACGATCACGGGAGACTGTTCGCCGCATTCAAGGCATGCCCGCATGAGTCGCCAACCCATCCAGTCGACATCAATCGGGTGGTCCGTGACTATCGCCACGCTTGGTGGAAGCACAGGTTCGACCTTGCGCCGTTCGATATGCCTCTTCGGATGTCTGTTGCGTCGGTGAAGGAGCTGGTGACCGACCACTTTGCTCAGCGGGTGAGTGATTTTTTTCCAGATTATGATGTGATCAGTATTTCTTACTACATTCATGCATTAGCCTAAAATGGCCAGCATGGTGCCGACACCAATTACGCACGCCCGCAGCGATGATCCGCTCCTGCAACAGGTCCTCCGGGCCGAAGTTTCCTATCTTGGTATGGAACTCGGCCGACTCCTTGTTACTAAGCTGGATGCTACAAGGGAGGCTGTGGCTGCATTAGATCGTCTAGAGGATCCTGTAGATGAACTTCGCGAGGCAATGGTAGCCTCCCACGCGGCAGTTGCAATGTTGCAAGGGCATTACGACAATGGCAGGCTGGGAGGACCTTCATCCGTTGAACCCTTTCCCGGTCTTTAATTACTTCCGCATCGATATTATGTACAGTAGTTGAGGAACAGCTTCTTCATTAGTATATTTTCATGTAGTGTCTCTCTTCCATATGTCAGTATCCTGCCAAGCATAATCCCATCCGGTTATATGAGACATGCGTGGGTTTGATCAATTACGTTCATAAAGTTGCATCTCGGCTCGCTGTGTTACATCACCAAGATGGGTGCCGCATGGCCAATTGTATTTAAGATGCACGTTTTCTTGAACAAGACCTGCGTATCTTCCATTCCATAATGATATCGCATGAGTACTGGGAATCCTACCATGAACAGCTTGGTGCCCTTGACCTCGCCTGTCATCCGACATCGTTCATCCCCCGGGATTGGGCCCTTAATGTCGCCGATATAGCAAGCGAATGGGTCGAGCAGCAGTTTGCAGCTCATATAGCAGGCAGACCGTTGGTGCCCGCCCGCCTGAACTTGACCCGGAAACTATGGTTGCTTGCGGACAGTTGGCCTCCGTGCTGGCAGAGGCCTATCAACACCCCGGTAGGCTAAACCGTACATGTGTGTTGTCAGCGGATTGTAATGTTTGTAGTAAAACTGGATATCGACGTCATCCGGTACAACGAGGCGTTGGCCAAACGGGAGTCGGGACTGAATGATTCTCATGAAGAAGCATTATTGGCAAAGTTCCCCCCCCACTGAGCGCCTGGTGTTGGAACGCCCGTCAGTGGTGATCGATGCCGGCTATCGGATAATACTCTGGTACCTTCCGGGTGCGCTTAACTGGTCGGTGAAGGTCAGTGCAGGGATTGCACTGAAGCTGCATTATGCTAACGGGGAGGAGGTAGCGTGATATGTACACCGCCACAATCGGGATGGGCAATCTATTGAAACAGAGCATCACCAGTGGGAAGACTGTCCACGGGACAGGCGAGTAAATGGAGAACCCATTCAACCAATTTTTATGCCTCCAAAGAGCCGCAGTTAAAGCCCGGGTGCATCAATATATCGCCTTGCTGGTTTCAACAGGGACACGAGGTGCGTTTGAATTTTCTGTACTCAGGACATGTCTAACATCAAACAGTGTCATGGGCCCCCGCCTGTGAACCCGGAGGATGGCTTTATGCCCGAAGTCTCCGCTACCTTGAAGGGCGACAGGAGCCTGTCGGTCATCAGAGATATGCAACGTCCTGGGTCTCGTATCTTCCGCCGCCCTTCGTGTAATGCACCCGCAGTTATACCTGTGCATCTATATCCACTCATATAGAGCTTGGGAATTGGGCGGCCAAGCAAGGACTGGATGATATGTGCAGGTTCCTTCAACATTGGACATCCGTCTACACGGGAGCGGCAATCATGTGTAACAGGAAGTCGCCGAGCCATCGAGATCCGAAATGCCCCCCGGAAGGTTTCGACATACTTACCTGCATAGGCGGCTATGACCATGGCGTAATGCAATTGACCAACTTGGGCATCGAGCTCGCTTATGATCCGGGTGTTATGGTTAGCTATTCTGGCCGGCTCGTGAGGCATGGCGTTCAAGTTGCCGAGGGAGACAGAATCGTCTGGGCTTGGTTTATGCGCGATAGCGTGCATAATTATGCTCAGACCCCGCATACAGAGTATGCAAAATATAATCTCGCGGATTTTGCGATATACCACCTAGCCCAATACAATCAGGCAGATTTCATTCGGTACCGCGCGTTGTAGTTCATTTTCGGTTGATGTCGCCTTCGCACAGACTGACAATGTGGCTCATATGACATTTTTCGTTGCATCTTCTCGATTCTTAATGCACCATCGGTCATATCCGAGAAATAGATCGTCATATGCAGATGGACATCATAATACTTCATGTAATTTTATAGGGTTGTCTTTGTTTTCCTTAGTCAAATTTTCACTTAGATATGACGTTTATTTGACTTTCATGACACATTCAGTAAACGATCCTCCGATTGCATTTGCCGGTTCACTACAAGAGGATGTTCTACCGGCCAGAGTACCAACATGTACATCGATGTCCGGACGGGGATAATTATCAAACTCTTCGGAAGCTGACAGAATGCATGTCCATAGTTTCGGATGTGTCGCTCATGAGGATCCGGTGCGACGTACTATCTTGTCAACTTTCGGTGCAATACCTTGGAAATGCAGCTGTCCAGATTTGTGATACGTTCTGACACGCTCCGCCAATACATACTTGGTAAGCAATCAGTTCAATGCTGGCACGTTCATCCCAGTGGAAATTCGCTTGACCATATCGTTCAGAGAGCCGATAACGCACCCTTGTCTCTTCCTTCCGGAAATTCCTGTCATGGGCTGCAGAGTCTATACCCGCCGGATTTAAATTTTGTCTGACGCTGCCTTGGACGGTGGGAGCACGATTGAGTTCAGGATTCATATGCAAACATCATCGAACATACGTTTACCAAGATAGTTCCGGTGTGAACTTTGTCCTCGTCAGTTGATTGGAACTTCTTCCTCCTCTTCCGACTGGGGTCCATCTGCGATACTTGCCGACCTGCGGCGCTGCATTTCCAGGTGTCTTATTGGCGCCAGCCACAAAGATATTACGTTTGAAGGGGAGGTGGGGCAGAGTTTGCGCACGCGGAGCCGTTGGGTCCGGTGCTGGTGATACAAGCTCTGGTTCCGTCGCCCTCCCACCAATCGGATTGTCGAGGGATTTACTGGATGGGACAGCCGATGGCATAATGCGGTCCGTTGCTGATAGGACAGTGGTCGCAGATGCTGCATTTTGAGGATCCAAATCGGTAGGGAATCGTTGTACGGGAAAATGTCTTACAGCGGCCGGGTGTTACATGAACCCATCTGTTGTGGGCATTCCGACCACTGTGGAGAGTCAGATATGTGGACCGCTTGTAAGGCTGTTGTAGAGAACGACCACGGCTACCATAGGCTAAATCCAGTGGATCTACGTCACGAATGGCCGATCCACCATTGCTTCTGGAAGATCCTGTACAGCTGTCCGGGTATCCGACGCACCATTTATGGGTGAGAAGTGGATTAAGGCCTACTGTGCCTATGGAAATTTCATCATAGACCATTTTACCCTTTCCGGGTATCCGATGCACCATTTATGGGTGAGAAGTGGATTAAGGCTTACTGTGCCTAGAACATCTCGTCATACACCATTTAACCCCTTTCCGGGTATCTGATGCACCATTTATGGGTGAGAAGTGGATTAAGGCTTGTTGCGGTGCCTGCAAGATAAACCACCTCTGATTGCGACAACAGATGCACCGCAACAGGCCTTAATCCACTTCTCACCCATAAATGGTGCATCGGATACCCGGAAAGGGACGAAAATTCCCAGGCACGGTGTATTCTCACAGAAAATCAAATACCCGGTCACGGGGTGTTGCTGCTTGTCTTTGTAAGTGCATTGTTGCTGCAGCAGTGAGCGCTCACTGCAGTCACTGCTCGAGACGCCATCACTCTTGTTGTCAACGTCAGATGTCTGGACCGCTCCGCCTGAAACTCAACTGTATTGTCTTGGGCGATAATCCTCGCCATATTTTCCCGGTCGACATTGAGCGGATGGAGATTGTTGGTGACCTCAAAGAGGTCATCAAAGACAAGAAAAGGCCAGAATTTGACCATATTGCCACTGACCGTCTTGAGCTATGGAAGGTGAGTGATCTGATGCCTAGGATTGGATGTTGATAATCTGATATTTTGGAAGGTCGACCTGCCCGTCGACGAGATGATTGAGCACAATCTCAACAATCTTACACTGGACCCAACGAAATCCCTATCACCTGTGGATGAAATGGTAGAGATTTTTCCTGATGCTCCTCCGCGGAAGTATCTGCATATTATTATCCAATGCCCGCCTGCCGGTGAGTTGTCCTTCGATATTGCCAGCCTTTCCTCACTGATGGTGGTCCGACTTAGTGTCTTCCGGACCGCTCCACCTGAAACTTAACTGCATTGTCTTCGGTTAGTTCATTTCACCAGATTAATTGCTAAAGCTTTTTATTGATCACAACTAGGGGCATGCATCGGCTTTTCAGGCTCTGTTTTCACTGAAAAAGTCCAGTCCGATGTCCTGGTCCCTATCATTCCTCTGTTTTGGCATTCAACAGACCTCCATATGCAAGTGATGGCAGCTCGTACTTTCGGGGCTCTCAAAATTGCCGTCGAGAAACTTACAAAACTATACTCCCATCCAATCCCGACCCTCGAACCCGAAGATCCATATCTTAAATGTCCTTACCCTTGGAGTTATACCAATTCCACCGGTTTCATTCAGCAATTCTCATATGATGAGACTCAAATCCTCAGGGATCGACTTATTTTCTTCGGGGAAACCGTCGGCGATGCGGCTGGGAGCAAGATATGCATGAAGTTTGTCAGGCACTATTCCCCTCAGGCTCACGAATTCTGTGCCAGCAAGGGGAACACCCCCAAACTTATCACCTACAATTCTTTACCCGGCGGCTGGAATCTGGTGGTTATGGATGCCCTTGATATTGATAATGATTGCTTTCCGCAACGACCTGGCTCATATCGACTGCTCAGTGAGATAAGTGTTTTGGACCGTCAGCCGCTGAAGGAGACCATCACCTCTCTCATCCAGGAGTTACACAATCACAATGACGGTTACGTTCATGGCGACCTTCAAGATACCAATTTTGTTGTGCGGGACGACAAACACTTCATGCTGCTCGATTTCGATTGGGCTGGACTGATCCAGAAGACACATTATCCGATGTATGTCAATCGGAAGGATATTCGACGGCCTGATGGTGCATGGGATGGGCAGAAGATTGTGGCGGAGCATGACTTGGATATGCTGAATTATCTATTTCATCCTGAGCAAGATGTTCGGGAGCCAGCTGCAAAGCACCGCCGTATATTTAGTGAAGGGTCGCTGATGGTCATTTGATTCATTTATAATTTGTTGCATCACCAATTTGGTGAATACCAGTCTGTTTTTTTCATCATAAAGCTATCATACAATGACTTCGGGAGAATGGCGACATAGATTAGTATCTGTTGTGTTGTAGCTAGCCAATTCGATTATTGCCGATGACACAAGCCTTCTCACAAGTCTCGGTGAGAATTCTACCATACATAAATGGAATACATGACCTCATCCTCAGCGGAGGCAGCGATAAAATGATATCAGAGTGGACAGTACCTCAGCCGTACAGGATCTTCTGGAAGCAACGGTAGATAGGGCCTTTGCCGATGTAGATCCAAAGGGTTTAGCCAATGGTAGCCGTGGTGGTTCTCTACAATAGTCCTACACTCGGTTCACACATACAACTCTCCACAGTTGTCGGAATGCCCACAACCGACGGGTTCATATAGATCCCGGCCGCTGTCAGACATTTCCCCAGCGAGCACTCCCATGGAATATGTCGGATGGTCCATCCGTAGCCCCTTTCCAGCATGCAACATACATGCTGCACACATCCATCACCATTCTCGGGAATACACACAAGTTGAGTCCACCCGTCGCCTTCGCCGAGACCAAATCTACGGGCTCCACCATTCTCGGCAATATAAGACGAGTGCTGGGCCCATCCATCGCCCTTTCTGATTCCACAATCATGGGTGGAAGGGTCTATTCCTGAGTCCCTTCCAAGCACATTCAGCCCATCTGCCACCATTTTCGCGAACAAATAAGCATGTTCTGGGCCCATCCATAGCCTTCTCCGAGACTCCACCCGAAGTGATTATACCCATGGGGGACTGGGCCCGTCCGTTGCCTTTTCCAAGTCCAAACACAGTGGACTGGGCCCATCCGTCACTGTTTCCGAGACCACATCTGCATATGCACTGGGCCAATTTGCCTTTTCTGAGATCAAATCCATGGTGGGCCCATCCGTCATGATTTTCAAGATTACATGCAATCCGCTGGGCCTATCCTCGCACATTTTGGGCCCATCCGTTGCCCATTTTCCCGAGCATGCCTACAAGCCGGGCCCACCCATATATATGCATACATGCGGGCTGGGCCCATCCGTCACAATTTTCGCAAATTTGCCTGGCCCATTCTCACCCTCAAGCATGCAGGCCCATCCGGTCATGCATTTTGGGCCCGCTCATCTCTATGGACCTCACACCTCAGCCCAACCACCAGCGTCGGTTTGGAAGTTGGGATCAGTAATCTGCACCGGCTGCTCGGGGCGCAGATGCTCCAGCCACTCCCGTTCAGTGGACCGATTCGATCGCATCTTATCTACCATATCGGATAAGTTGATCTGAGTCGTGTCCAAATGATACCGGATCTCTGTTGTGGTATAAATTCGGTAGCTGAACCAACCGACTGCGCATGCAAGTCAATACAAAGCGATGTTGTGTCGGCCAGAGCATCCAAACTGGCATTGATGTCTGTATCCGGAAGATCCGCCATCAAGGACCGGATGTGCGACAAACATGATTGCACACACAAGGGAATGCAACTGTTCATATGTGCAATATGTCTGGGACACCATACCTATGCGAATCCGGTATTCACAGCATTGGTCTGGTGCCGTCCGCCGGGCTCAGGTGCCAGCCTACCCATAATTAACTGAGGATGTGCCTGTCAGCCAGTCTCGGATACAAAGTTGGTGAGGACCCTTGGGTATGGTCATGTTCACATCTGGGCCCATCTGCCAATACCGGGTACAACTGCCTGCCCATCTGCTGGTCTCGGGTACGTCGGCCCAACCATCATTGATGAGGACCTTGGAATGGTTGGGTCCATATCTGGGCCCATCCACCTGTACCGGGTATAAGGGGCCGTCATTCCCTGTCCAAGAATACTTTTGGGCCCAGCCGGTACCCCAGCAGCACACGTCCTGGCCCAATATATTAATGCATGCTTCTTCTGTATCCCTCCCGGTCCTTCCATGGCTGGCCCACTGGTCTATTGACTATTACCCCAGCCTACAAATAATTCATAATTATACTGTATGATGTTGGCCCACCCGTCACTACGAGGATTGCCTTCATGGCTGGCCCGCCCGCCCTATCTCCGGTCCTTCCATGGCTGGCCCACTGGTCTATTGACTATTACCCCAGCCTACAAATAATTCATAATTATACTGTATGATGTTGGCCCACCCGTCACTACCGAGGATTGCCTTCATGCTGGCCCGCCTGCCCTATCTCCAGTCCTTCCATGGCTGGCCCACTGGTCTATTGACCATTACCCCAGCCTACAAATAATACTGCATGATGTTGGCCCACCCGTCACCACCGAGAATTGCCTTCATGGCTGGCCCGCCCGCCCTATCTGCGTATGGGCCGACCTAGGATGGCCCGTCTAACTGGGGAGATTCTCAACCTTTGGCTGTCCGTCTAAGTCGGAAATAAAGTACTGAATTATGTGGCCAAGGGTGATGATGAGGTTCACTAAGCAGATAGTGCACCATTGGTCAGCTTTGATTTTGCCATATGAGGCACTGCCAAAATTTGTGGGTGCATGTTTCAATCATGAAGGCATAGTTGTCTTAGCCATGTCAGACCATACCTCATGCAAAATTCCTTTGTGGAGGATGGCAGAATTGGATGTCTTGGCTGATGCAGTAGAAAAATCAGTGATTGGATGAGGAAGCACAGGAGGACAGCAGATTTCAACCTATGAATGTGTTTTGTGCTGGCATTATTTCAGAAATTGAGTATCACGAGATGCTAAAGGTACTCACACACTCAAGCAGTGCATCAATGTAAAATGACTTTGGAGTCCTCACTCTCTCCACACATCTGGTGGAATTGACATCCAAATTTATGTGTGGGATAACATTGTTAGCCAGTGCCAGGGATACAGTGTATCCCCTGCAGAATACAAGAGTTGTGGCTTGCATCCTTCACCAGATGTGAATTTGTCAAAGAGATTTTCTCCACAAGGCTTGTCGGATGGAGTTTCGCAAAATGTGTATCTGTCAGAGATTTTATCACCCTTTGCTCAACCCTTCAGCAATGGGCTGTAAATGCTATGGTCCTTTGGGCAACAGACATACTCCTCTATGTCTGAATCAATGTCAATCATCTCCATGGCAGTGTGAATATCAGTTGGCCAGTGATCAGAGGCAGAATTTATGGTTTCAAGTAGATGTTTGTGATCTTTTACATCATCTTTAATGTCTCAGAGAAATCATCAAAGACTTGAAGTGACTATACAACCCATAATGATGAGGAGAAATGACACATTCCGCTGAGAGAGAGAGAGCCAAGTACATGGAGGAGTATGCCAATGAAAATACAAGACAGAAGCAAAGGTGCCAAGCTTTGAAGCAGGGTGGGTATATCAAAATGATGAGCTATTGAAAGTGTTAACAAACAAATTTGTCTCTGATTTTTTTACTTACAGTTATTGTGGACAATGGGAAGCTGGCACCAAAACTCCATAGAAAGAACAGTGTTACTGGTTTTCTGGTGTAGCCAGTTCTCACAAACAATCCTGTCTAAGTAAGACTGGTGATCTTGAATTTCCTGCACCAGTGCTTTTCTAGTTGCCTGCACCAAGTCGTCTCCATTGCAGACAATAGTGTCTACCATTTCCAAAAGGTTATCTATGGCTAGCTGGTGCTTCAAAATCCAGCTATGTAGAAACTGATGGTGTAGAGACTCATGCCTCTCATGATATGATATGGCACTTTTCACTAGGGAGTTCATTGCACGAACTTGCAGCACCACTCTGTGTGCTGTCCACAGCCATCCCTATACGATGTGCAGCTTTCCCGTGCAATGTGCACACACTTCCCACACTTCACAATGTATATGTGTGTGCACACGCTTGAGCACCCTATAGTGCCAGCCATCCAGACACATCTATCCACTGTCCACCAAGCTCTCTAGTGCATATATTTCCATTTCCCTTATTCGCATATCATTCCACCTTTATTTTTATCTTGGACCCTTACTTACATATATCTTTACATACCTTACTTGGAAGCGCTTCGGCTCTGCATGACAGTGCTTAGGCATATATAAGCACCAGCAGTATATACTTTTCCACTCACCTTTTGGTTGCCCCAACTTTATCTACCACTTACTACCTAGAAAGTCGCAGTAGAAATCTATTCCTTTACATCTCGCACTCTCACATCTCTTATCTTGCATCATATCATCACTTAAGCTTAGTCTCTCTCATTTCTGCATACTTCGAGATCCTTGCTGCACTCACTTCCCCTTTAGGGTCAAATGCACTTGTTGTCTCAAGTATAGCAGACTAGGCAATGCACAACCTTACAACATTTATAGATACAGTCAGGAGCCTCATTCGCGCCTCGCTGTATTGTTGTTTCTACAATGGATCCAAGGGGCCCAGGGTGGAGCTGGAATTTGAAGAGGGTTTTTCGACAAAACTAATGATGATAGGTGACAGCAAACAATGCATATGAGTGTGCAGGAGTTCTCACAAAGATTCAAGTGTATTCATTGATGCACCTAGTATCAAAATTGATCATAAACACAGTACATAGCATAGAGAATCTCAGACCCACTGTGACATTGAGATGCACGACACATGACTACTGACCTCCAGTCCCTCACTCTTGGATGTCCCTCCATCATTTGTGAGCACAGGCTCCAGTGGTTGGGCATTTCCATCTGACAGAATATCATGATATAAGATTTGCAATGACATTATATACAAGTACCTACCATGTTATGACTGCCCTATGATGAAAGTGTCCTCATCAGTAGGCTTTTCAGTGAAAGTGGCAGCAAAGAATGTAGCATCAATATTATTTTGCTTATTTTTAGCCTGGTGTATTACTTGCTGCTCATGGACCTGGACGCTTGGCAGTGGGAGGAGTCTTCCTGGTCGCTCAACCTGGGTAGTGGGGTCTTTGTGTCATTCATTGATGCAGCCAAGAACTTCGCAGGTGCAAGGCTTTAGTTTGACTGGGCGCTTAGAGCTCTTCATGATATAGTTCATTGTGACAAGTCATAGAGCAATCCAGTAGTGGGTAACCCCAAGAAAAGGAACGAATACTGCAAGAATTAACAAAGGCATTAACCGAGTTGAAAGTCTATCACACAGATTTATAACTTGGGCACAAGATAATTGCACAGCATATTGTAATCATATGTATTTATATGCCCAATCCTTCAATATCGTCATCAAGTAGGTCATCATCCTCAGCAACATCCTTGACACACTACCTGGGGCCTGACACCAAAGTGTCAAGCTGGATGCAGGAGGCCTACATCCCTCTAGGGCCCAGATACTAGGTATAGCTTAGTAAATGTGAGTCCAAGGATAACTCTGATCAAATATTGATATGAACCTGTTCGCATACAAGTAAGAATGCTGATTAGAGTCTCAATAGTAGTATCATCCAGCTGCAACTATAAGATAGTAATTGGAATCCTATTATAATAAAATACGACTTACTGCTTCAAACACGGCAAAGATATCATCCAACAATTGAATGTCCTGCTGTCCTTCTGTAGGCATACATACATGGACTCTATGGAACTGAGGCATGTGATGTGAGTTTGAAGCCTCCTGAGATTATGTGATGTACCACATTGATCATCACCACCACAAATCTCAAGAAACCTGGAGATTGGCAACTTAGTTTGTCCAAATATGTGACTGTCCTCATTATGTGATTGAAGTCTATGGCATTCAAATCAGAATCAGAGTCGGAATTGGAATAGAAGTCCATGTCATCGGAATCAAGATCTATATTACCATAATGGTTTATGTGATAAATCACATACAGTGTGAGTATGGTATTGCGCAAAAATTTAGTGAGTGTTCTCTTACCTGTGTCTTGACTGGCACTAGTATGCAGGGGTAGCAGCATGTTGGTACCATCATCTGGAGTAGCCTGGCAGCTCATTGATATCAGCAGAGATCGTGAATATATGACGTAGGTTTGCCCTGTGTGTGCGAGATTGAAATAGAGTGAATCAACAACCATTCAATGTTGATATGTACCATATTTTATAGATTCAAGAATCAAAGGGGATTCATATGGAAATGAACAGAATACAAAGAGACAAAGGACTATTTTAAGGTATCAGGCGATCATGATGATGATATTATACTTAATAAGACAGTGGTGCCACTCATTCCTGCATAAGTGCATTGGTGAAAATGTGAAATGATGCTGAGAGATTGATGCTCAACAGACCCTCAAGGAATAACAAGGACAAACAAAAATGTGGACACTTCTTAGTTGAGCTTTGAATGCCCTGGAGTAATAAGGCAGCACAATAGAGCTTGACACAAGATGAATACTCTCACCTATGTGAACAGATAGGTAATACCTTCTAGCAGCATGAGTCAAGCTCGATGAATTAACCCACTCACAATCTGTCATGTAAGTTAATCAGTAGTGTCTTCCATGAGCACCGACTAGTGATGTCTCAGCTCCAAGCTGCATTTTTCAGAAAATGAGCATAACATGCTGAATAAAATTCCTACATTCATGAAAATATTCATGGAAATAGATTGAGCCAAAAGCCAGGAGGCATCTAAAGGGAATTCGTACTATAATGCATCATTGTCTTGATATGAAGCAGCTCAGCAAATGGCTTGGATTTTGAGTCATTTTCTGAGCTGCTTCATAGCAAGACAATGATGCATTATAGTACGAATTCCCCTTAGATGCCTCCCGGATTTTGGCTCAATCTATTTACATGAATATTTTCATGAATTTAGGAATTTTATTCAGCATGTTATGCTCATTTTCTGAAAAATGCAGCTTGGAGCTGAGACATCACTAGCATCAACAAAGAATGAACACACAATAGTTAACCATGTGTCACTGTTTTATGAGCAGTGGGCCAAGTGCATCCTCATTCTAGCTTGTGACTGTCTGTGGACTTGTGGAACACCAAAATGTCTACCATGAGATACTCCCTGGCAGTGCAGATATCAGCTGACCAAACCAATAATAGAGAAGTGATGCAAAAGAAACTAATTGATTGCCCAATCTCCAACCATGATCCTGTGTCATATGTCAATTCAATGTAGAGACTAATATCTCTGTGGCCTTGCAGGGATCTAAATTCCCAATGTCTCTATCACTTCCTAATATAGCGCAACCCATATCTCTCTACAGCACGCTCAAGCACTTTGTCGGCCGCTCACACGCACGAGCGCTTCAGTCACGCATCCTTGGTTCTGTCACGCATCCTCCATCCATCCATTCCATGTCCATTTGGTTTGTCGGTGCATATTCCGATTCTATTTTCATTTATTCTGACATATATCTGGTGCTTATGGCCAAATTTCGTATGTTTTCCATCATGGACCCTTACATTACATATTATCTCGTATCTGTTTCGCTTCTTGGTTCACTTTAGTGCTTGACAGCACTTAGAATTACTTAGTATATATATGCATGTCTAAATTGTATAATGATTATCTTTCTGCCCGCACATTGTTGGACTCTAAGTCTAATGTTCTCTCTCATAAATCTAAAGTATCTAAGTACAATACGAATGCCACTGCCGTACATTACTAGAAACTCTGCCGAATTAGTTTTCTGACTCATTAAGAGTCGCTACGCTCCACCACCCACACGTGCACACCACTCCCGCTCAGTGCACGCTTCTGTTATAAGTCGCGCATTGTCGCTTGTCATCAGCCATTGTCGCTCATCAGCGCTTCACGTCACCTTCGCTCGCTAGCACTTCACTTATCGTCACACGCCTTACCAGGCTTGACCAAGCGCCCGGTCCAGTGTTTCCCTCCATTTATACACTGAGAGGAACCTTCTCAGTAGCAATCCCCTTGGGCTGACATATATCTCACTCATCAAGGACTACTTAAGTATATCTCATACCACTCATATTACCCCACTTCCCATTCCTCTTCTATATTGATATGATCTGACCACCAGCTAGCCTACTCACTGGTATCTGTGACATTCTGGAAAAACGTCATTGTCATTCCTGATCAAGATATTAGTGATCAGTGCAGGTCAAAAGGAACAACCCACCATCAGTAAGTGTCAGAACAACAAGAAATAACAAGAGTGAGAAGGGTGGTAGGTGGAGTCCTGCATTTAAAGTGGCAAAAACACCTGATAAGATCACATATGGAGCGATAATTTTAAATATCTGATGATATTTCAGGCTTCTGGTATGCAAAGCAATGTTTGAAAAACCCACCAATAACACTGCCATCAAGAATGGATTAAAAATTGGCACCAGATGGTACACAGGTTCTGTTACGCTCGGCGTTGTTTAGACGTCTTAATGTTTCAAGGATCAAAGTCAAAGTCAATGTTCTGATGAAGATGAAGCTAGATTGCAGGCCCTGGTCTGCATAGGTCAAGTTAAAGATACAAAGCATAGAAAGTAAAGTATATATAAGGGTATTGAAGCGGAGCTTTAATATGAGTAGTGAATAGGAAAAAGAGAAAGAGAATCATACGATAGAATGTAATAGAATACTATGGAATGATGAGTCAGCATATGTGACAATGTGAAGAAGTGAAAAGATAGAACTGTAACATTACCCCCATTTTAAGGGTAGTAAGCCCAGATTACTACAAAAGTTAAAGTCAATGTGATCGTTTATAAAAAGAAAGAACGTCAGAAGCGTTACCCAACTGCCCTTCTGTCAACCACTCGTTCTCGGAACTAGGGAACCCCTTCCATTTAACATGATAAGACCGTCTGGATGATGAACCGCGATGACCAATGATGGCTTCGATTTTGTATTCTTCCTCTCCGTCAATGATGTCAGGTGGTGCGTTAATAAAGTTAGGACCGTGTACGTCGTTTTCTTTATAAGGAGATAATAGGGCGGCATGAAATACGGGATGAATGCGCCATTGGGAGGGAAGTTTGAATTTATACGTGATGGGCGAAAGGACCTGGGTGATGGTAAATGGTCCTTTGTGTTTCGGAGCGAGCTTCCGATTAGAATATCTGAGATGAAGGTTCTTGGCTTCTAGCCAAACCTTATCGCCTAGAGAGAATGGTACGAATTTAGACATGATTCGTTGACGCATGGTGTTGTGAGCAAGTTCATGAGCGGCTAGCGCTTCATCGCGTGCTTTATTTAGTATAAGTAGGTGTTGTTCGATATTAGGGATGTCGGATTTAGGGTGTGAATCAGGAAGATGTTTCGGGTGATAGCCCATCATGAGGTAAAAAGGAGATGTGCCGCGTGCGGAATGATGTCGCGAATTATGAACAAATTCGGCAAGAGGAAGCATGGCGGCCCAACCGGTCTGGTCATTAGCGCAGAAGATCCGAAGGTAAACTTCGAGTTCTTGGTTAACTCTTTCAGTTTCTCCATCACTCTGGGGATGGAAGGCGGTGGATAGGGAGTTCTTGTATCCGAGGAGTTTTCCGAGTTCAAGTTGGAATCTGGAAGCGAATTGGGGTCCGCGGTCTGATATAAGTTTATCGTAAAGTCCATATCTAGAGAAAACTTTGGAAAAGAAAATGTTCGCGACTCCTTCAGAGTCGATCGTTTTGAGACAAGGGGTGAAAACTACCCCCTTCGAAAGTCCATGGTCTACCACGACCATAATGGAGTCGAATCCGTCAGATAGGGGAAGGTCCATAATGAGGTCGACTGAGCAATGGGCGAAGGGTCGATTGCAAATAGGAGCGGGAATAGGAGCGAGGGGTGGATGAGATGGATGCGTGTTTACTTTGTTCTGTTGGCAGATACTGCATCCTTCTATGAAGTTCTTGACGAAGGTCGCCAGGCCTGGCCACCAGTAGTCGCGAGAAAGGAGTTCCTGGGTTTTGAAACGTCCAGGGTGTCCAGCGGTGGGGGAGTTGTGGTGTAAGGAAGTGAGTTCGTGGCGAATATCGCCGGGGGGTACATAGGTAAGTCCTTTATATAAGAGAATTCTGTCGCTCAATTTCCAGTCGGAAAGAGCCGAACGGAGTGGAGGTGGGGTTTCTGGGTCTGTAAGCGCCTTTAGCGCTGTCTGTACTACCGGATCGATAGCGGAGGAAATACATAATCTGTCCGTAAGAGAAGTGTCAATAGTGTTAATGAAAAGTGAATCAGGTAATAGTTGAATAGAAATATTATCCTTTTCGTCGGTATCGACCGGAAGGTGATCCGTTCTACAAGATAATAAATCGGGAATGATTAAGTCTTTACCCGGTACATGTTGGATACGGAGTTCGAATTGGGAAAGGAATGTTTGCCATCGTGCTTGGCGTCTGTTCAGGTCTTGTACATCTCTGAAATATTGAAGGTTTTTATGGTCAGTGTGTACGGTCACGGGAAAAGGGGAACTGAGTAAATAATGTCGCCATGCTTTCAGGGCACGGACGATCGCTAGAAGTTCTCTGTCATAGATTTGATAATTACATTCAGCCGGATTAAATGATTGAGAAAGGAAGGAACATGGTAACCAATCTCCGTTATCGTTCTTCTGAAGGAGCACAGCTCCTGTCACATAAAGGGAGGCGTCGGTTGCGATAGCAAATGGTGCGGCTTTATCCGGGATTTGAAGGATAGGTGTTGTCGTAAATATTTGTTTCAGCCTTTCAAAGGCGTCTTCGTGTTCTTTGGTCCATATAAAAGGTTCGTCTTTCTTCGTGAGATCGATTAAGGGTCGTGCCACTGTGGAATAGTCGGCAATAAATCGTCTATAGAAGTTAGCGAATCCGAGGAATGATCGGACTTCCTTCACTTTCGTGGGAGTTTTCCATTCGGATATACCTTTTAATTTAGCGGGATCCATAGTTACCGAGCCGGGGCAAATAATCATACCGAGATAGTCGATTTCCATGACGTTGAATGTGCATTTTTCTGGTTTTAGGTAGAGGCGATGTTCTCGGAGTCATTCTAGTACCTTGTGAGTTCTTTTCTGGTGAGTTTCATAGTTGTCTGAGAATATGAGAATATCGTCCATGTAAATAATTACCCATCCTTCTTGAAGCATATCGCCGAAGATATCGTTCATCATAGATTGAAAGGTTGCCGGAGAGTTACACATGCCGAAGAACATTACCGTCGGTTCGAATAGACCGCGTGCCATGGCGAATGCCGCTTTCCATTGATCGATCTTCTTGAGACGTACATTATTATATCCCCATCTGATGTCGAATTTGGTGAATATTTTGGCATCCTTGAGTTTGTCTATAAGATCAGAAATCAGCGGTAATGGGAAGTTATTCTTAACCATGTGATCGTTTAGGTATCTATAGTCCTGGCAGGGTCGGAGGGAACCGTCTTTCTTCCCTATGAAGAAGAAAGGTGATGATTGAGGGGATTCGGAGGGTCTAATCGTTCCTTTGGCGAGATGTTCGTCGATGAAATCGTTCATGGCCTTCTCTTCCGCTGGGTTAAGCGGATAAATCTTACACTTACATGGTTCGAAAGAGTCTTTGAGCTCGATTTTATGGTCGAATTTTCGTTCTGGGGGTAAAATACCATTAGCTACTTCTCCGAATATGTCTTGATATTTTCGGAAAGACTCGGGAACGAGTTCTTCGAACATTTTCTTGATCGGTTTGGAGAATTCTTGAGCGAGTAGCTGGGATGTGTTTTGTGCTTTCCGTACTAGGGTGCTGTAGGTCGAGTAATACCGGTGATCTGAGGGGACATGTTCGTTAGTGAGGGGAGGTTCGGATACTTCCGTAGAGAATGTTCCTATGATGTGTTCGCCTTTAATGTAGGCGATGAGGACGTCATCGGGATCTATAACATCTGTTTCGTCAGTGTCGTCTTCGGTGGGGAGTAAGTCAGGGATTTCATGAGAAAAGGATTCTGGAATGGTTTCGCTAGCGGGATCCCATTCCTCATCTAAACTTTCCTGTGCGTCAAAAAAGACGTCTTCTTCTTCGACTTCTTGTAAAGTCGGTTTGATGCTTCATTCTCGAAGATGGATTTCTTCTTTCGTCCAATCGATACCTGGGTTTTCTTTCTTTAGCCATCCCATTCCCAGGATTGCATCTTCCCCTCCCAGGGAGGTGACGAGGAAGCGCGTTCGCATGGGAATTCTGTGGACGAGAAAAGAGAGATTACAGTACCATGTGATTCTTCCATTCTTGTTGAGCGTGCCATCCACGTTTCGTATGGGTATGGGCTTATCGAGTTCGTGACTCTTGATGGAGTTTCGACGGACGAATGTCCAATCGATAAACTCGCCTTCAGCGCCTGAGTCGATCAGTGCAGCTGCTTCAATGATTTTTTCGACCTTAGAAGAGCAAATGGTAAGTGGAATACGCATAGAATTATGATCGCCAATGCTCTGTACTAAAAGTCCTACTCTAGGAGACTCTGACACCGGTGCAGATCTCCGCTTTAAAAATCCTCTTCTTCATCGGGATTCTTCCTTCTTCTTCGGTTTCTTTACCTGGCGTGCTTTAAACGCCTTCCATTCCAGAAACTCCTGGTATTCGGCATCATCCTTCTTGGAGCTGGATGCGGAGTTAGTCTGGGTTTTCCTAGCGGTAGTTACCATAGGGTGATTAGGGTAGTCTTTGGCGAGGCCCTTTTTGCCACATTTGAAGCAAAGGCCGTTCTTGCGCCTGCGGTCACGTTCTTGGGGCGTGAGGTAAGTCTTCCTCGTACTTTTCTCACCATCGTCATCTTCTCCTGCCTCCATCTTATCTATGTCCATAGCGTAAGAGTCCTTTGCCCTTCCCATGGCTGGTGGGTTAAGGAGCGTTCTCCTTACCTCGAAGTCGAGGGCTTTGCTGAGCCAGCCATCGATGGTGTCTGGGATGTTTTCAAGGGCTAAGATAGCGGAGACTAGCTCACGCTTTAAGCCGGTGCGGAAAAACAGAATCTTCGTGTTTTCTTCTTCTATGCCGGTATCGGCTAGGATGGTGCGAAATAGGGATGTGTAGGCAGGGACACTGCCGGTCTGTTTGATGGTGGAAATACACCTCATGGCGGTTTCGACGATGTTCTTGGGGTAGAAGGTGGCTTTAAACTTCTTAGTAAATGCTTCGTATGAATGAAGAACAGAAGTGTCGGTAGTCGCCCTCTTTAATTCGCCTTCAGCCCACTTGGCTGCCTCTCCTTTCGTCATTCTACTTAACGTGAGGATGATCTTCTTTTTGTCTTGGTCATATACCTCTTCGTTGAGGAGGAAGTATGCTTCCATCTGGAGAGACCAAGCGGTGGCCTTGCGAGTGTCTCCATTGAAGACTTCAGGAAGAGAGCCGATTTCTTTAGGCATATCTTTGTCGTCTGAGTCGGTGTTCTGGTTGGTTGGGTTTGGTGGGTTTGGTGGGTTTGGTGGTGGTGGAGCTGGTATATCTTCATAAGATTCAGTCCAAAAGTTCCAGCGCTGTCCTTGGGGCGCTAATCCGTTGTAATAAGTTCTCCACTCAGCTATAGTCCAAGTGTCGTCGTCTTCGGTGTAGAGACTCGTGCATCTCATAGTGTGATATGGCACTTTACACTAGGGAGTATACAGCACCAACTCGCAGCATCACTCTGTGTACCATCCACAGTGATTCCTATATGACGCGCGGCTTTCCCGCGCAACGCGCGCCATGCGCGCACCATTCCCGCGCTTCACGATGTATACGCGCGCGCGCGTTCCCGCGCTTGCGCGCCCTATAGCGCCAGCCATCCAGATGCATCCATCCACTGTCCACCAAGCTCCCTAGTGCGTATATTTCCATTTCCTTTATTAGCATAGTTCCACCTTTATTTTTATCATAGTTTCTCACTCATATATATTTTTACATACCTACTCGGTAGCGCTTCGGCTCCGCATGAGCGCGCTTAGGCGCGCTATATAAGCGCCAGCAGTACATACTATTATTTACCTTACTTTTCACCCAACTTTACCTAGTACTTACTACTTAGAAAGTCGCAGTAGAAATCTATTCATTAGCACAACACATCTCACATCCTTTATCTTGCTTATATCTTCACATAAGTTTAGTCTCTCTTATTTCCGCTTACACGCGCGCGCTTTCCCGCGCTTCGCGCTAATACGCGCGCGCGTTCCCGCGCCTTCATACCTTGCGCGCACCTGCGCTTTCTCGCGCTTCGCTGAAGCGCGTACCTCTAGATCTCCGCTGCACCTGCTTCCCCTTTAGGGTCGAATGCACTTGCCATCTCAAGTATCGCAGACTAGGCAATGCACGACCTACAACTTTTTAGATACAGTCAGGAGCATTTCTTTGTTCCTCTCAGTATTGTTGTTTCTACAACTGGAGCCCACCGCGAGGGGAGCAGTCAGCAAGATCTAGTTTACGCATCTTAACACATACAGGTCAATCTCTTTGTATTTCAAAAGCTAACCAATTTCTAGTCACGCATTCTCGCGCCTTGTGCGCGTGCTTTCCCACGCCTCTGCGCCTCACGCGCGCACCTGTTATACGCCTCGCGCGCGCCTCAATGCCTTATAGATTGCCCATCCGCGGCACAGCAAACGCGCCCAAGTTCGACGGCACTACAGACAACCTCGCCGAATTTATTGACACATATGAGCAGCTTGCTGATGAAGCAGGACTCCAAGGACTCGACCGCATCAGAGGTATCATCCGCTACCTTGCGCGCGATGATCGAGAACTATGGGGAGGCATGCCAGAAGCGGCAGTAGATAATTACAGCGCCTTTTTAGATGAGGTGAAGGTAATGTATCCTGGATGGGATGGTAAAAGATGCTACGCGCTCGCGGACTTGCGTGCCATCGCGCGCGAATACGCTAACAAACCAATGCTCTCTTGCACAGAATTAAGCAATTACCTGCGCGCATTCAGGAAGATTATGCAGCCACTCATGGACGAAGACCGTATTGGAAAGGCCGAACGCGACCACTTATTCATGGAAGGAATCCCTAGCGATGCTCAGGCGCAAATCCGCTTGCGCCTTATGATCAAGTTCCCTGACCACCACCCATACGACCCATACCCATTCATGGACGTCTTCGCAGCTGCGCAGTTCCTATTACCTGCGCGCGCTTTTCCCGCGCCAAGCGCGCCAGTTAGCGCGCCCATAGTAGCACCAATTGCCACCTTAGTCACAGCAACTGCGCCAGTGCAAGCTAAAGTGGCTAAGTACAAAGATCAATACCACGCGAGTCGTGCAATGCAGGATACGACCATTAGCGCTAATGCAACAGCTGGACTCTTCTATCGCGCACCCTCAGAAGCTGTACTTGACAAAAGGCCACCAGTTCCTATTCATGCGCCTCATGCGCGCGCCTTTCCCGCGCCTTCGCGCGAATCACGCGCACCTCAACCATCAACTGCGCCAGCATACAAAGGTATACCAGAATGCATCGCTTTAGATCACGAACTCGAGCACGCACTCGCAAAGTGCGCTGCAGGCGCCTCTTCACCTTCATCATCAGCACCATCTCCTTCACAATCTCCATCATTATCCGCATCATCATCACCAATCACAACATCAGTAGTCAGGGATGACTATAATCATCTATTGCACACTAATGCGCCAGTTGAAACACGCGCGCCTATCGCTATCACCTCGCCAGAAGTCAGGGATGACTCTAAACATCTATTGCACACTAACGCGCCATCGCTCGAATCGCGCGCGCCTATCGCTATTGCATCGCGCGCGCCTACCGCTATCGAATCACCAATAGCCAGGGATGACTCTAAACATCTATTGCACACTAATGCACCGCTAGAAACACGCTCGCCCCTCGCTATCGCATCGCTTAAGGAAGAAACCTCGCCAATCGCACCATCACCATCACTGCTCGCATCATTAGAGGTCAGGGATGACCCTAAACATCTATTGCACCTTAGCGCGCCTATAGAGGAGCCTCCTACCGCATCAGAGGCTCAAGTTGCACCTTGCATCAACCAGAGTTTGCCTCTGGTAACTCCAATTGTCACTAACGATTGCGCGCATGTCGCGCTTTTTGCTTCCAGTGACTATCGCGCACCGGTAAAACATCCGTGCATTCACGCTGCACAACCACCAAGCAGAGCATGTCTCAGGCGACCCTGGCGCAACTCAGGCGCACCATATTGCGCCTGAGGACGCGCAATGCGCGCGCCTAGAGGCATTGTATATTTTTCCTCATCTTGTTTCGCGTTTTCTGTCTCTTTCATGTTTAAAGCTCTTAAGGAGCTATATGATGCTTCCAATCACTGTAACTTCATCTTTGCACCACCCCTTATTCACGCGCCATGATCACGCGCATCGCGCAATATGCGCGCGCGTTCCCGCGCCTCGCGCACTCATAATTTTAGCAGAGTTTTCACGCTACCGCATTTCTATCGCTTCTCCCCTTCTAAACCGCATTTCTATCATTCAACACAAAGTATATTTCAATCAGCCATCCAGGCGCGACTTAGGCGCGCGCCTGACACATACATATGCGCCTAACTCCCCTATCATCATCTTGAACTTTGCACTTCCCACATTTATTCACATTCTGCGCGCTTTTGCTTACCATGTCAATTTCATTCCTGCGCGCCTTGATGCGCACTATTCTCCTTCACCTATGCGCCTATTGCGCCTTGATATACCACCCTTACAGCCCATTGGCGCAACATTTGCGCCTAATTCTTCACTATACATGTCTCTCGCTAATGCATTTGCAGAGAAATGGCCGTTCCTCGCGTGTTCGGCCAATATAATTAAATTCGCGCGAAATCGCACCAAGGCGCGCACATCGCGCGCATCCTATCAGCTTGTAGGGCGCCCCTACACCCCTTGCAGCGCCTCCCATTGGCGCGCCTTCAACCTGCAGCGCGTTGTGCAGGAATTCATTCTGCCAGTCACAAGCCCCCCCAAGTGCGCCAGCCTTGCACATTCCAACCCTACCTTGGGTAACACGTTAGCTCGCAAGAGACGCGAAGCGCGCTAGTCACGCGCACTCGCACGCGCTCAAGGAGGAGGATCGCGCGCTTCAGCGGCGCACCAAAGAGAAAGATATACCATTGCTGTTCATAGGATATCATTCGTTTTACCCTGGGTTTTGTCCAGCGCTCTTTCATTCTCATTCTTTCTCATTATAACACCGTCCAAAAGACTAATAACACACTGATATATATGCATATAGGAAGCACCTAGAAGAACATAGAAGAAAAACAACAAAACAACCTTAGATTGTGCCCGCCTAGCTCAATAGTATTATTTTCTCTTCGCACGCATGACGCGGCACCATGCTCTTTTTACCTTAGAACACGTGCATATGCGCGCAATATTCCCGCGCCCATGCGCCTCATGCGCGCGCGTGCACACTTCCCGCGCCTTGCTCATAGGAAGGTGTAGATGTCGACAGCCGCACGAAGAAGACAAGTCGGATAGGACATCCGCAAAAAATACCATTTTTTCCTTCGCATTTTCACATATAGTTTTACTCACACTGTTCAAACCTTACCACCTAATATTTAGCGCGCCTAGCAGGACTTGGTTTGGACTTGGATTGGATCGCTCTTGGACCACACCACTTCGCATCATACGCACAATACAACACATGCGACACTCATGCGCTTTCTCGCGCCTTGCGCGCGCGCACTTTCTCGCGCTTTATGCCATATGCGCGCCACATCCATATCACTCTCACATCATCGCCTCACACCCAGGGAACACTATTCACACCAGAGTCACCCTTGCAATTCGCCATGCTACGCTTCATTCCCGCGCCTTCATGCATAGCGCGCGCACATTCTCGCGCCTTGCGCATACCATGCACGCAACTTCCCACGCTTCACGCACATCCATGCAATAATTCCTGCACTTGCGCATTCATCGCCCAACGACCCAAGCATCATACAGGCATCGCGCACACATACTATCACGCAAAATCCTCACCATGCGCGCGCTGAGTGGGGACACTCAGAATTTAAGTCCCTGGGAGATGTAGAGACTCGTGCATCTCATAGTGTGATATGGCACTTTACACTAGGGAGTATACAGCACCAACTCGCAGCATCACTCTGTGTACCATCCACAGTGATTCCTATATGACGCGCGGCTTTCCCGCGCAACGCGCGCCATGCGCGCACCATTCCCGCGCTTCACGATGTATACGCGCGCGCGCGTTCCCGCGCTTGCGCGCCCTATAGCGCCAGCCATCCAGATGCATCCATCCACTGTCCACCAAGCTCCCTAGTGCGTATATTTCCATTTCCTTTATTAGCATAGTTCCACCTTTATTTTTATCATAGTTTCTCACTCATATATATTTTTACATACCTACTCGGTAGCGCTTCGGCTCCGCATGAGCGCGCTTAGGCGCGCTATATAAGCGCCAGCAGTACATACTATTATTTACCTTACTTTTCACCCAACTTTACCTAGTACTTACTACTTAGAAAGTCGCAGTAGAAATCTATTCATTAGCACAACACATCTCACATCCTTTATCTTGCTTATATCTTCACATAAGTTTAGTCTCTCTTATTTCCGCTTACACGCGCGCGCTTTCCCGCGCTTCGCGCTAATACGCGCGCGCGTTCCCGCGCCTTCATACCTTGCGCGCACCTGCGCTTTCTCGCGCTTCGCTGAAGCGCGTACCTCTAGATCTCCGCTGCACCTGCTTCCCCTTTAGGGTCGAATGCACTTGCCATCTCAAGTATCGCAGACTAGGCAATGCACGACCTACAACTTTTTAGATACAGTCAGGAGCATTTCTTTGTTCCTCTCAGTATTGTTGTTTCTACATCGGTCTTGACTAGGGACTGTCTAGAGTCACTCCAGGTAAAACCTGATGGATTCTGTCCTAAGCGAGACGTCGTGGGTTCTGGGTTCGTGCACCAGTTACAAGTAATGGTGCCTAGAGATGTTAACTTGACCTTTTGTTACGCTCGGCGTTGTTTAGACGTCTTAACGTTTCAAGGATCAAAGTCAAAGTCAATGTTCTGATGAAGATGAAGCTAGATTGCAGGCCCTGGTCTGCGTAGGTCAAGTTAAAGATACAAAGCATAGAAAGTAAAGTATATATAAGGGTATTGAAGCGGAGCTTTAATATGAGTAGTGAATAGGAAAAAGAGAAAGAGAATCATACGATAGAATGTAATAGAATACTATGGAATGATGAGTAAGCATATGTGACAACGTGAAGAAGTGAAAAGATAGAACTGTAACAGGTTCCAAGTAGAACGATCTACAAGAGGTGAGCAGCAGAGCTGGATCAACTTGTCAGGGAAACTCACAAAATTGAAGCAACACTGAACATAGTCGATCATCAACAACAGCAACACGAGGGTCAGTCCTGTCCATCACTCACTTGCCAGTTCCAAAGAAAGCCACCTGAACAAAAAAAAACAAGAAAAAGAGTGCTATTCTGATATGGTCAGTGTGAAACTCGTATCCTTGATTCTGCGACGTGGCTCCAGCTCGATTCAACTGGACAATCATTTTGACTTCTATCCACAAGAGTAATTGCATATGAAAGCGGCATAGAATAGGCCTTCAACTGAAAGAATAATGAAACAGACACCAAAGCCCAGGAAAAGTGATATGATTCTTGAGGTTGGAGTGCTGTGCTGTGCTTTAGAGATGAATGGATATATCGACGATGAAGGTGAGGAATCTTGACTATAGGTGAAAGCTCTAAAAACTAATGGGTGCTCTACAGCAAGACCAGGATATGAGACAACGACTTGACCCAAAGGACAACTACTGAGAGAAGTTCCTTGATGATAAAATGGAGGGAAACTCTATGAGCTAGGCGGGCGCTAGCAGGTGCAAGAAGGTAATGTGCGTGAGCAAGGCGAGGGTGTGCGAGATGTGCATGTGAGCAGGAGGTTTGAGGAGCGCGCACGCGTAGCGAAAGTGCATTCCGAGCGATAAGAAAAAGGACTCCTTAAGGAGTAGTGGAAGCGCGAGTGTTGATCAATGGAAGTATAAGCTGATTTCAAGTAAGGAGGTGTACTATACACTTTTTGCAGTATACTGAGATAAGGGGGAAGTAAGTACCAGAACCAAAAGAGCTCTCCTTCTATTTAAGAAGAGAGATTACGCTATGCGGCGTGCTTCTGAGCATGGACCCGAACCGAGTAACCATATCAACTCTATATATGTAAGCACGGACATCGGACCGAAGGTTCATTAATTAAGTGGAGAGGATAAGAATAACGCACCAGTAAATCAGTAAGGACATGGAACAGATGGACGGATGATAGGAGTGCGGAGGCCAAAAGGGACGCATGCAGAAGGCACGAGTGTGTGTATGATGCGCGAGTGAGGCACGTATGTGGGGCATGCGCACGAGAGCACAAATGACTGGTCCTTCAGACAAGAGCTGGTATATGTAGGAATTTCAGTAGATAGTAAGGCCGTATATCTGGCATTGAGAGGCGCGAGTCTCTACAACGGGTATGGTGTTGAGTTTCCTGAAGGAAAGTCGAGCTTCAGAGGTCAAGTTGGCTAGACTATAGACATGAGTAAATGATCCCGGCAGGCTTACTCTCCCACACCGGAGTGTGTGGGGCTGACACACAAGTGCAACTAGATGTCAAGCAGTGATTCTATGAACTGGTAAGGACTATACATGCGGTGGACCAGCTACTTATATATGTATGGCTACTGCGCACAGACCGTGCAACCTAAACAGGCAGGCAGACGATAAGACTATCCTAAGTAGATTAGTGGTAACGATTCAAACTCCAACATTTCTGACCCGCGGTGTTACCCGTGCAGAACCCTATGCATAGTGAGTATACTGTTCATTATCTTTATGCCTTGCAAGACTGATATGTCTGCTTTTGTAGCAAGGAGCGGCCTTTTTTATGCTCATGATGAATCTACAGGTTCAAGATGTTTCCACCATACATTACATGTTGGTTGCCTTATCATTCACATGCTCGCTGGAGGGACTATTCTACCACTGTTTTTTCTGGAAATCTGATGCAGATATTGAGATGCATGAAAGGATCAACCAGAGGGTAGGGTGATTTTCCTGGCGGAGCCACTGTATCGCGCTCTCGCTGATCCAAAAAAATTCACTGAGATGAAGAAACTGTTCCAGTTGTCGCATCAAAAAGTGATTCACATTAGTCTCGTTTGCATGGCTAACCTTGCTGCCATGGGCTCTTGTGGATATCTCGCAGGCAGTAAGCGAAGCTTTCTGGTTTAGATTCAAAATTTGTGCTGACATGATATTTCATCAGGTTTGATTTTGATTGCTCTGGAAGGTAAAGCATTTATCTCTCATGCGGCGGCTAGTGCAGTCGCCCTGCTCTTCCATAAAATGACAGTGGTGGACAATGAACTAGTGTCCCTAATCTTGAATTCATTAGCTTCCATTCTATATTTCAGCATGGCCATGTGTTACATCAGTATGCAACATTAATCACTGGGGTTCTTTTTTGGTAGATTGTATGGTTGCCGCAGCCCATGAGCCATACACCTTTCATCTACGTTCACTTTTTGTTCATTATTTCACGATTCTTTGATACCCTTTCTTTTTAATGAAAACTGAGTTATTCTCCTTTCAAGTTCATCTTCTAAGTACTCTGAATTTCTTCACCTATGAAACTACATCTTAGTTACTGACATTTATTAGCTAGTCATTCCCATATTTCGGGGAGCAGTGATGAAACATTAAAGCATCATATTTTGGAATAACACCATGCTCACCTTCATCAGGAAAACCCTCCCAGGGAAAAATGTTATAAAATGTGATAATTTCCTCAAATTTCCTCAAATTATGGGCTTTAGGAAAATTAGAAGAATTATGCAGGCTAGACAGACTTTTTTACCTCCTTCTCCGTCAATTATAATTATCAAAAATTAGATGATATTTCACGCGAAAATGTTGTGAATTGCAGAAAGTATTTGTTGAATTCTGGTTTGCAAATCACGCACATCAGACAATGTTACAAGAAAAAACAACTGATATTTGATTACATAGAAGATACACATAAAAGTAATTACTGTATAGCTACAATTGACCGCAAATACCTAAGTGGATGAGCATAAGCTAATAAAGCTACATTAGTGAAACGCGCAAGTGGATTTATAGAAAGGATGTACAGTGACCCCTGGAAGGAGGATTGACATGCTGTGAATGGTAGACGACGATGATGACGACGACGATCAGCATGGCTCGAGCTCGAAGGAGGATCAACACACTCACCTGCTGCGAATGGCAGACAACAACCTGGATCAGCATAGCTCGAGCTCAGAGGAGGTTCGACATGCTCACTTCCTGCGAATGGCAGACAATGACTTGTATCAGCGTGGCGGTGAAGGTACAACAATTCAGATGGTGAGTCTGAACAATGTGTTGGGTCTTGCAGAACCTAGCTGCTATTCGACCCTAAAGGGTTTCTGGACCAGGCTCAAGGCTCAGAGTAGAGGAAATATCATAAAAACTTCTGAGCACTCAGACTCATACTGGTAACTGGTAAAAAGATTGCTTGCTTATGTAAGCTACAAAAGTGCCAACATAAGGTATGTAAGGTAAAAACAGTCTCTACAAGCCCAGCCAGAAATGAATCCCTACAGCGGTTGCTCAAATGACGATCAACACACTCACTTCCTGCGAACAGTGGACAATGACCTATATCAACATGGCAGTTGCTCAAACAATGATTGACACACTCACTTCCTGCAAGCGGTGGATGGCGACTTGTGGCAGTTGCTCAAACAATGATCAACACACTCACTTCCTATGAACAGCGGACAACGACTTGGATCAGCATGGTGGTTGCTCGAATGACGATTGACACACTCACCCACTGTGAACAGCAAACAATGACTTGGATCAGTGTGGCTCTTGCTGGAATGAGGATCAACACACTCACTTCCTGTGAACAGCGGGCAACGACTTGGATGAAGTTGGATCAGTGTGGCTCTTGCTCAAACAAGGACCAACACACTCACAATCCAATGATGAGCACGGAAGGACGACTATGAACTACCTAGTTTGTAGTTACAAATGTTAGATAGAACTTTTAAAAAAACCTAACACATACCTATCAGCTTGATGGTTGAGGCTGACAACGTTGAACATTGAGGAATGAGGGATTGACGTCAGAAGTTCAAAAAATTTTCAAACCAAAGTCATGCGAGCCAAACAAACACTACATCCTACCCTCCATCTCATGCTTCCTGTCTTGGCCCTCCTTCCACTCTTCTGGCGCTCTCCAGTGTCCTCTGCACATGTTCGAGCCACATCAACATTTTGCTGGCGTGTGCTGGGCATGTGCGCTAAACACTGGTGGCTGCTGGGATCAGGTGGGGCGTCCCATGGTTCTGGATGATTGTAATGATTTTTGATTGAATTCGTATTTTGATAGACACACTTTTGTATATTCAAGTGATTTCTGACATTTTGTGATATTTGCATTTAACATTATCATCTTCTAGCAATTTTATTCCTAATTCTTGTAATTAGATAGAATTATCTGAATTAGAACTTTTAGGGAAAATTATAACATTTTTTCCCCAGGAGGGTTTTCCTGATGAACTTGATGCATCACCTTGCTTTGCCTGCATGTATGCCAGGCAAAAGGTCAGCTGACACATGTAGTCAATTTACAACAAACAAGTACTAGGAGGCATCATCGATATTGATATCAGCCTCATTTCAATTTCAAATTTGATCATTAAACTGCAGAATTTTGGAATACCAGGCAGAATCATGTGAGATGCCGTACAAAGTGGTAATCCGATGGAATGGTGGGACGGGCATGGACTACCAAGGCCAAACCTCTATAGCAGGAGGCTATCTATTGAGGTCCAACTACGGCAACACAGCGTAGGACTACAGTCTACAAGTCAATGCGCCAGGACCTGCACCAGACTCCCTTACTGCAGCGAAGGTACCCAATAAAAACATGTTTTATGGTATAAGGTGTGCATTCAGTTCAATGAGGGAATTGCCTGGCTCAAGGGAAAGGACTGTCTTAGGATCTGGTGCGAGCTCATAGTGGGGAAATCAACCAACATTCAAAATGAGTCTACAAGGCCGTATTTTATCTACAAGAGAGTAAAGGTCCTTGGTTATTATGAAAGTGAAGGTTTAGTGAGACGGAGAATGGTGGCGCTGAGCCTGACAGGGTAGGAGTAATGGAAATGAGTGAGAGTATGTTAGTTTTGAATAAAAGATGGTAATATGCAGCTCGCTGTGCACAGGAATAATGAGAACCGTTGGGCACTTGACTGTTTTTGGAGCAAAGGAATGAAACTAAAAGAGAGTGACGAGAAAGAGTTTGGTGATAAATCCAGGGTATAGTATGAATGAGGGTGAAAGACCGAGCTGGTTGTTGAGAATAACGAGATAGTGAAGGTAAGAACAGAGAATGTGTCTGCGCGACTCGGACGCGAAGCATAACTAGTGCTGCCGTGGTCCGGTTCAGTCCGTTCAGAGGGTCCTGGACGAGAACTGAGAACCGGACCACAGAGAACCGTTCTCTGTGGTCCGGTTCGGTTTTTTTCTGGTCCACACTCGAACCGAACCTGAAAATTTTCAGTGGCAAGCGTGAAAAAAATACATTGAAATACTACTTTACACATCAAGTAGCTACTCCAATGACATAGCTACATACTCATCTCTGCCTCTGTAGTTGCTGAAGATGCTGACATGCCGGGAGGAACATGAAAGTAGGAAGTGAGGATGGTGCAGTTCTTGGCAATGAAGGCTGCACGCTGGACGTTTAGACAGAGGATGGCATCATTTCAGAACAGCGAGAAAACACCTCACATCCTGAGTGAGAGGCGGTGGGTGAGATTTACCTGCAGGTAGTACATATAAATATTAAGTTAGAAACATGAAAAAAAAACAATTGTAAAAAGGACTCACTAAGACACTGTGAACGGCAGGCAACAACTTTGATCAGCAGCAAATTGCAGACAACGACTTCGATCAGCATGGCTCAAGTCGAAGGAGGATCGACACACTTATTCACTGTGAACGGTGGGCAACAACTTGGATCAGCATGGCTCGAGCTCGAAGGAGGATTGACAGACTCACTCACTGCAACTCCCCATCCAGAGTCAAGTCTACATGCGCTGCATGCGAGCGAGAATGAGTGCCGCCTCTCATGCTGTTCCCATCTCCGGCACCCTGGTGTCGTCCGCAAGTGTTCATGCTACATCAGCACTTGCTGGCGTGTGTTGGGCATTTGCGCATGGTGCTGGTGGCATTGCATCAGTGAACTGAGAGGATCCTGAGAAAGATATATATTACATTATAAAGTAGATAATCACCAACATCAGTACAATTCTGCTACCAGTCATCCCATTGTAGTCACGTGGTCTGAACATTTGTCGGTCATTGCCAAAGCGGCTTTCCATTAAAATGGCTTAGATGGCCTTGAACCTGAAGCACATATGAGTCAAACTGAGAATGGACTTGCAGGGTGAAGGTGCTGGACTATTGTATTTTACTTGCTATGATGTCACTATACTTCAACCTTGTCATTGACGCATCTTCTAAGTCTAGATTTGCACGGATCAATGGTCATTTATGAACAACACAAATTTCTTCTAGAATACATAGATATATTCGGCAAAGCGTAATTGTATCGGTCTATAGGTCTCATGACTACCATATCACGGACTCATGAATTCACTGATGTGGACACAGTGTGGTGGTCATCAGCATGGCTCGAGCTCGAACAAGGATTGACACTCACGAACTGCGAATGGTGGGCAACAATTTGGATCAGCATGGTTCGAAAATCTTGTGAGACAGGTGTCCTGTGATAGTTAAAAAAATGAGAGTTTGATTGATTAGTACTAACCTTCAAAAAGGCTAAAGGTAGCCTAATTAACCAATAGTGCAAATCCAGAAGACGACACTTTGACGTCGTCATAGTTGAAGTCGAAGTCGACAATGGGTTTGGGGTTCGGAAATGGTTTGGGAAGGTCGAACCAGAACTGGACCATTTGGGAAGATCTAGAACCGAGAACCGTTCTATGCTCCTAGTTCAAAGATTGACAATTGTCATGAGACATTGAACTTTCAAGAACACACATGAATATATTAAAGAGCATGTAGATAACAGGCAACAGGCAACAGGCAACAGGCAACAGGCAACAGGCAACAGGTAACAGGTAACGAGTGACAGGCATGTAAGTAGACAAGTAAGTCTGAACGAAGGGCAAGTAAGGTAATTGTAGTGTTTATTTGGGCAAAGCCCTGAAGGGCTCTAGACCGAAACACACCTTGAGGCTCCTGAAGAAGGGAGAAAGCTGAGCTGAGATACCCTAGTATAAGGAGCGAACGATGCAGCCAGCATCAGCTGCACATATTACAGTGACCTATCTCCATATAATACAAGGGAATGGACGTGCATAATATCCCATATGATATGGGCCAGCGGACCATGGGCCCATGATAAAAATATCCTCGACTATGACAGATGGGCCGGGAGGCAAATTATTCCCAATGGAGGTGGGTGGGCCCATGCAGGGAATATATGGAGTAGATGAGTGGGCCGATGTACATGAATATTAGGTAGACGGGTGGGCCGAGGTAGTTGGATATTATGCAGATGGGTGTATTAAGGTAGATGTGTATGAGATAGATGGGTAGGTACTTGTTATCACATTCACGGGTGGGCCCAGACACATATTAAATTAGACGGGTGGGCCGAGGGTATTATAAAATATTGTATCAGATGGGTGGGCTGAGAGTGGTATAAAATATAGATGGGTGGGCCCATGTGTATCATAATTGTAGACATGATGGAGCTGAGGTAGTTGTACATCAACCAAATCAGAGGAGGTAATAAATCAAAGTTACCAAGTACCCGGAGCAGCAGGTGATCTCCTGACATGGCCTTTGATGGTGCACAGATTGTCTTGCAAATTTTGGAATCCAGGGTGCGAAGCTTGTGTTGCCCTATGAGAAGCCAAGTTCCGATTACCAACCTTTGGGTCAACCATACTCAGAGGAGGTAATAAATTAAAGTTACTGAGTTCCTGGAGCAGCAGGTGATCTCCTGACATGGCCTTTGATGGTGCACAGGTTGTCTTGCAGAATTTGGAATCTGGGGTGTGAAGCTTGTGTTGCCCTATGAGACGCCAAGTTCCAACCACCCAAATTTGGGTCAACCATACTGACTTCCGAGTTCTGGGACCCGGGAGTCAACAAATGAATATCTGATAACCAGCACACTTCCAATCAGGTAGTATGTCATTGAGCAATGGATCATCCAAGGGGTCCCTTATCAGACTCGGTAGTCAATATAGGCAAATGATAATGAAACATGAAAGTTGTTATTATGCTATTTTTCAAACCCAAGACCCGAAAATATGTATGCAACATGTCTATTTTTCACTTGTTGCACAAATCACTGAGTTTTGAGTGCTGAAACCTGAAACTCAAAACCCGGTGTAACACTCGGGCTGGCACTGGACATGTATCTGGTGATAATCATGTTTTATACTCCTCGACACACTTCTGACCTTCCGAAAGTTCCGCGCATCTGTCCGAGTCGTCCGAAGGTCGTCCGTCCGATTCTGAGGCCTTTCCTAGCTTTCCCAATCCTCCGTACCATGTCCTGTTCTAGTCCATTTGACTTCGCTGGTGCATTTCTCATTATTGATTACCTGTTATTGATTATGTCTAGGGGCACGTATGTCGAAAACACTTGCTAATATGTATAGATATGCTCCTCATACGTTATTACACGTATATCTTCGTAGTGGTTTGCCTTGAGTCTTATTACATTTTGGATGTCTTATCTCGCTACAGTTTTCGCCTACACGGATTCCGGACTTTCACGTCATAGGATATATTCTGGCTCGCTAGGTACTCGCAGGACACTTCACTTCCCTTGCTTCGAGTCATAGTTAGTAGTTGTCACTTCCGGGTTTTAGTACTTCGCAATCGATCTTTGTTCATTTGGAACGATTGTTTGGTGTCACTGCTGCCATTTTTCTATTAAAATCCTTAAAGTCTTTCGACGAGCTTCACTAGTTACACTACGCAAAGTCCTATACTTCGACAACCGCTGTAAGACTTTACCGGAAACCTTGCCGTTTCATCAGAAGCTCGCCGGAAGCTTCGCGCAACCTCGGACCTTTGTTTCTAGATGTCGGACCTATACCAGGCGCTTCGGACAATTCATCAGATACTTCGGACTGTTCTTCAGATCTCTGAACGTACCAGAGGTATACCTCTTTTCTCTCACCTTCGATCTTAACAAGATATCCCTTGCTTTTATATTGAGAGATAATTCTACAGGCAGTCCCTTGGGACGAACATCTCACTCGCACTTTGGAGTCTTAAGGTAAACACCCTTAGTATAAGCCCACTAGAAATCAACTCTTTACACCGGCATGCAACATGTTGATTTTTCATTTATATTACACAGATCATCAAGTTCTGAGTGCTGAGGGCTGAAACACAAACCTTGAGACCCGAAAATATGTATGCAACATTTCCATTTTTCACTTGTTGCACAAATCACCAAGTTTCAAGTGCCAAAACCTGAAACTCAAAACCAGGTGTGCAACATGTCCATTGTTCAATTATATTACACAAATCATCAAGTTCCAAGTGCCGAGACCCGGGACCCAAACCCCGAGACCCAAGACCCAAAAATATGTACACAACATGTCCATTTTTCACTCATTGCACAAATCACTGAGTTGTGAGTGCCGAAACCTGAAACTCAAAACCCGGCGTGCAACATGTTGATTTTTCATTTACATTACACAAATCATCGAGTTCTGAGTGCCGAGACCTGAGACCCGAAAATATGTATGCAACATTTCCATTTTTCACTTGTTGCACAAATCACTGAGTTTTGAGTGCTGAAACATGAAACTCAAAACCCGGTGTGCAACATGTTGATTTTTCATTTACATTACACAAATCATCAAGTTCCGAGTGCCGAGACTCGAGACCCGAAAATATGTATGCAACATTTCCATTTTTCACTTGTTGCACAAATCACCGAGTTTTGAGTGCCAAAACTCAAAACACGGTGTGCAACATGTTGATTTTTCATTTACATTACACAAATCATCGAGTTCCGAGTGCCGAGGGCCGAACCCCAAACCCCGAGACCCGAAAATATGTGCGCAACATGTCCATTTTTTACTTGTTGCACAAATCACCGAGTTTTGAGTGCTGAAACCTGAAACTCAAAACCCGGCATGCAACATGTTGATTTTTCATTTACATTACACAAATCATCAAGTTCTGAGTGCCGAGACCCGAGACCCGAACCCCGAGACCCGAAAATATGTATGCAACGTGTCCATTTTTCACTTGTTGCACAAATCACCGAGTTTTGAGTGCTGAAACCCGAAACTCAAAACCGGGTGTGCAACATGTCCATTGTTCAATTATATTACACAAGTCATCGAGTTCCGAGTTCCGAGGGCCGAAACCCAAACCCTGAAAATATGTGCACAACATGTCCATTTTTCACTCACTGCACAAATCACCGAGTTTTGAGTGCTGAAACCCAAAACTTGAAACCCGGCATGCAACATGTTTATTTTTCATTTACATTACACAAATCATTGAGTTCCAAGTGCTTTGGGTCATGTCCATTTTTCACTCATTGCACAAATCACCAAGTGTCGAGTGTCGAAACCTGAAACCCGGTACTTCAAATGGACACAAATTGTATTTGTATGTATTATCCATTGGTGTAGGGCTCAAATAACTTGGGAATTGTATTTGTCAGTACTCAGTACTCAGTGCTTGGTACTTGGTACTTGGTACTCGGTGATTGGTACTCAGTGATTGGTGATTGGTGGTCAGTGGTCGGTACTCGAGACTCAGGTAGTCAATATAGGCAAATGATAATGAAAAATGACAGTTGTAGTCCATGTCAAGGTGAGTGTCTTGGTAGTCTTTCCTTGTCATTCGGCAAAACATCAGCAATAATGAAAAAATGAAAGTTGTTATTATGCTTAACTTCCTTACCGAAGGTTGTAGTCCAAGTCCAGGTGAGTGTAGTGGTAGTCTTTTCTTGTCAATTGGTTATCTTGTTACTCATTACGCAGTACTCAGTACATGGTAATTGGTACTCAGTATTTGGTTGTGATACTCAGTATCCAGGAATCAGTAGTCAGCTTAATGAAGGTTGTAGTCCGAGTCTAGGTGAGTTTATTTGTAGTCTTTTCTCGTCCATTGGTTACCATGTGACCAAGATATAAGCTAAAGAAATCCAAAACATCAATAATGACAAATGAAATACATGTGTGCAGTAAGTGAGTCTAAAGATAAAAGAATGAATATTAATAGCGAGACTTGCACATTATGTCGAGATATACAACATAACAAGCCTGTGATGTGATCAGAGACCTGGAATAACACCCATATACATCCATTATAATAGCTTAAAAGCTTAGAAAGATTCATGAAGGATTGATGTAATGATAGGCAAAATGACATATGTGTGGAGAGTGACAATAGACATCTTTTATACGAAGTCACATTTATATATGATTCAGGCCGAAAATATCATTACAAATAACTTTCATTTTTCATTATTGCCGATGTTTCAGATTTCTTTAGCTTATATCTCAGTCAAATGATAACTGATGGACAAGAAAAGACTACCAATACACTCCCCTAGACTCGGACTACAACCTTCGGTAAGGAAGTTAAGCGTAATAACAACTTTCATTTTTCATTATCATTTGCCTATATTGGCTACCAACCACCAACCACCAACCACCAACCACCAACTACTGAGTACCGAGTACCGAGCACTGACAAATACAATTCCCAAGTTATTTGAACCTTACACCAATGGATAATACATACAAATATAGAATTCATGTCCATTTGAAGTACTGGGTTTCGGGTTTCGGCACTCGGCACTTGGTAATTTGTGCAATGAGTAGATGGGCATGTGGCATACATGTTTTTGGGCTTCAGGTTTCAGGATTCGGCCCTCAGCACTCAATGATCTGTGTAATGTAAATGAACAATGAACATGTTGCACACCCGGTTTTGAGTTTTGGGTTTCGGCACTTGAAACTTGGTGATCAGTGCAACAAGTGAAAAATGGAAATGTTGCATACATATTTTCAGGTCTTGGGCTTTCCGGTGAAATTGTGGTCCCGGATGAACCAGGCAACCTCCTGCCAGAATATGATTCTTCTGATGAGGAGATGGAGGTTGAGGTGAAGGTTGATCGTCCTGGTGAGAAGGTTGAAATGGCTACATAATTGCTCAGTGATATATGTACATAAATCTTTTTCAAGGCATGTTACCTATGCCACAATTGAATGATTCAATCATTGAGTTCCAATATCCAGAACTAGAAACTGTAGATTGAGGTAGATATCACCCGAAACCCGAACACCCTAACACCCAAATGTCAAATTTTCACAGTGCCGAACCCTGAGTGCCAGGTGCCAGGTGCCAAGTCCCAAAACCCAGAACTCAGGACTTGACATTTGAAATGAAACACATTTTTCAGACATGTTTGAATCTGCCTACATATATCCATAAACATTTTACTAACCCCCGAACCCTGACAAATATCTTTGTCCAGTCCCACATATTGAGTCCCGAGTTCCGGGACCCCTGAACCCCAAAACCCAAAACCCAGCAGTCCACAATTTCGGGGTTTGGGGGTTGGTAAAATGTGTATGGATATATGGAAGGTTGATTTAAACATTTTTGAAAGATGTTGCATATGAAATGTCAAGTCCTGAGTTTCGGTTTCCAGGTTTCGGGAGTGTCGAGTCCCGAAGCCCGGAGTCCCAAAACCCAGAGTTATGTCAAATTTTCAGTGCCGAACCCCAAGTGCCAGGTGCCAGGTGCCGAGTCCCGAAACCCGAAAACCCAGAACTCAGGATTTGACATTTGAGACGAACATCATTTTTCAGACATGTTGATATGAATCTACGTATATCTATAAACATTTTACTAACCCCCAAGCCCCAAAATATATTTTTGTCGTCTCACATCCCGAGTTCCGAGTTCCGGGACCCCCAAACCCCGAAACCTGGCAGTCCACAATTTCAGGGTTCAGGGGTTGGTAAAATGTGTATGGATATATGGAAGGTTGATTTAAACATTTTTGAAAGATGTTGCATATGAAATGTCAAGTCCCGAGTTTTGATTTCTGGGTTTCGGGAGTGCCGAGTCCCGAAACACAGAGTCCCGAAGCCCGGAGTCCCGAAACCTGGAATTCAAAACTCAGGACTTGACATTTGATGAGACATCTTTCAAAAATGTTTAAATCAACCTTTCATATATCCATACATATTTTACCAACTCCTGAACCCCTAAATTGTGGACTGCCGGGTTTTGGGGTTCAGGGGTCCCGGAACTCGGAACTTGGTATGTGAGACAACAAAAATATATTTCAAACATGGGTAAGTCAATGTGTTTGTGAATCAACTTGATTGTAAATCAAATTTTATTGATCTCCCCAAATTTCCCAAGTTCCGAGTTCCGGGACCCCCGAAACCCGGCAGTTCACAATTTAGGGATTCGGGGGTTGGTAAGAACTCGGGAAATTTGGGGAGATCAATAAAATTTGATTTACAATCGAGTTTATTGACAAACACATTAACTTACCCATGTTTGAAATATATTTTGTTCTACATACCGAGTTCCAAGTTCCGGACCCCCAAACCCCCAAACCCGAGACCTGGCAGTCTCGGGATTCGGGATTCAGGGGTTGGTACATCTCGGTTTGGGGTTTGGCACTGAAAATTTGACATATATATTTTTGTGAGTGTTGTGCTTCTGGTGTCCATGCTTATAAATAGGATATGTTGCACACCAGGGTTCAGGTGTGGGGTTTTTCCACTTCAGTCCTCGATTATTGGTCAATGCCACACATGGTCAATTCATGTTTTTGTGCTTAGGGGTTTAGATTTGGTGGTTGATGGTAGGTATATGCACTCATAGTGTATATGTATCCTACGTGTTTGATTTACTGGTGGCTACATCAGCTGTATGTCTTGATGGAACATACTAGGCTCACCCATATATGTACCCATCTATGTACAATTCCCCCACATCAGCCCACCCATCTATGCATTATCCCCCACCTCGGCCCACCCGTCTATATAATTATACCCCACCTCAGCCCACCTGTCTATGTAATAAATATTTTATCGCACCCTCGGTCCACCCGTATATGTAATACTTTTCACGTCGGCCCACTTGTATATGTAATACACCCCATGTCAGCCCACCCATCTATGTAATATTCCCCTACCTCGGCCCACCCATATATGTAATACACCCCCGTCGGCCCGCCCATCTATATAACAATATTTGCCTTACATCTCTCTTCAGCCCAGCTGTCTATAATATCCTAATCTACATATTACCCAGATGGGCCCACCCATCTCCATGAATGATCATATTCCCCCGGCCCATCCGTCAACATCAAGGATATATATATCATTGGCATACATGGGCCCACCCATCTCCATCGGAAATAATATGCATCCCGGCCCATCCGTCATCATCGAGAATATACACAACATGGGCCCATGATCCGCTGGCCCGTCTCATATGGGATATTATGGAGGTCGGGTGGCCCGTATAATACGGAATTTGTCACTGAAGGGGCTCTCAGCTGAATCCCAAGTTTAAGGAGGTGAGGCAAACTTACAGTCCAAAGATTAAAGGGGTGGAGGTAAAGCGTAGCGCATGAAGGGTTCTAATATTGGCTTGTCCTGTAGGAATGGAGCCATGACTAAGGCATGCTTCCATAGGTACCCTACAAATGCATCACTACTCCAACAACCCATTGTCTTGACATTCTCGAATGGCACACCACAAAGTAGATATTCCAAAGTACTGCCGATACAGAGACTGTGTGCCTTCAATGAGCTGATCTTGAGTTTGTTGCTGGCAGATTGAATACATTTAACGAATTCTCCCCTTGTAAGAGGTCGAAGGCCCATGTGATGTTGCCAGCTAAACAGAGGCACGTTGATGGAAGGGTGGTTGATAGCCAAATGATTTGACAAGGCTGCTTGAGGGTCAGACAGCCCTGACTGCACAGCCAATAGATGTCCTCGCCGACGCGAGAGGTTTTGGTGCATGGCAAATGAAAAACAGCAACATGAAAGCCATGACAATCAACGTTGTATTGCAAATCACTGACTTTGACATGGCATTGAGGATCAAAGGCTCGTAGTGAGGGAACTGTGAATTCCCCGATGCGTGCGATAGTGTAGAATGATGTGGTAAGGCATGCATAAACGGCTGCGTGTAAGGGAGTTGTCAGATCCAATGTTGAACAAATAGCGATCAAAATGTCGGTCATAAAAGGTGCCCACTTAGCTCGTTTGGAAGTGTCTGGTTCCAAACATTTCCCGCTGCTGAGGGCCAACGTACATTGGTCATGGTTCGCGAGCCAGGGCAGACCATGCAACAAGTGCCATGCCCGAACTGCGTAGAAGTGATTCTCGAGGCTCTTCCCAGAATACAAACCCGAGCATGCAGCAATGAAGGCTAAAATCAGGATGGGGGATGCAGGAGTGCATTGCTCCTCTGGTATGTCACGAGCATCACAAAAGACATGGAATATTAGAAGTCCAGAACCATATGTCTCTCAAGTAGTGGCAGCGTGAGAATGCGCAAGGACAACAATGATCCGATTGATGTCGCTGTCAGATATGTTTACCAAGGATCCGGTGTTGTCAAGACATGAACGAGCCTGGAGAGGACGCCATAAATGGAGATGGTCGCATGCAAGACAATGCGGACGTAAAGACGATAGGTTGGGGGTTAGAGTAGCATTGTAAGGACGGGGCTGTGCAGTGGTGCTCACTATTGTGAGGGGAGTGTTGGTTGCAAACCGAGACACACTAATCACACCAGGTATCACGGAATTCGAGGAGCTGCTCTCCCCAATCCCAGATGTCTGCGGGCTCTGTGGACTCATCAACGAAGGAGCGTTGATCCTGGCATGACGACGGGGAAGTCCCCGTGGAGAGATCTGCCTCATAGATAAACTTGTGGAGGTCACCTGGGAGATCGATTGGCAGAAGGAGGAGATGATGGGGGGGAAGATGCCCCGAGAGGGCCCATCTGCAGGGTTAGCACTGCTGGGCACATAACAGAGATGGAAGGATGTACCGTGCCCCTGGGATTCAAGGAGGCTGTGGATTCGACAAAAGACGAGGTTGGTTGCCCTATTGCGACTCCTCCCATTCTTCCAACCATTGATGACACCCTGGTTGTCACAGAATACACGGAAATGCGAGGGGGAATCATGTTTCCTGCTATTGAGGACTGCATGGACAAGGAGCTTGAACCCGACACACTCGGCCCATCCAATATCGCATTGGCCATCAAGATATTGCCAGTTTGGGTGAAGTGTCCATGCACGCCAATACCCATGGATAACAACTGCGATTCCAACAGAGGTGCTCGCATCTGAGAAGGCATGAATGTCGAGGAGGGGAGGTGGTTGAGTGATGGGCCATCCGATGAAAGGGAGACTAAGTTTCGCACTCCACCATTTGAGATCCTTGTTGAGGTGTCGAACGGGATGGTGTGGCACAAATGGACTACTACTGCAAACTCCGAGCATGGTCTCCAATGTGGTGAGATAAGCACGTCCTGCTGGGATGACCAAGCAAGTGTGCAAGAGTTTCCCATAAAGTCTCTGTATGTCCCAAAGGACATGCATTTCCCTTGATCTCCACTCGGTGATAGCTGCCTGGTATTTCTCCTTCTTCGCCACTGACAACTGTACTGTGAGACAAATGATGCTCCACAAGAAGCCTAGGAAGAGTGTCTCGAAGGAAAATGCAGTGTCCTTCATTGGCTCTCAAGGATAGCCGAAGGGCAAAGAGGCACAAGTGATGTCCGCGAAGGAGAAGCAGAAGTTAGAGTCAAGGATGGAACGAGGCGAGGATGATGAGAGGTCTTGCAGCGGGAGATGGCAATCTTCGGCGTAAACGTCAAATGACTCGTTGTCAAAAACTTCACCCTTGTACCAAATATGTCCCCCCGTTTTTTGTGGACCTGAGCGAGCCAATAACAAGTGTGTTGACGCACGATAGGCATTGTAACTGGTGAGGTATTCACAACAAATGCAAAAAAATAAGTGATCATCCACCCACTTCATAAGAGGCCCAAGGCCCATGGCACGCAAGAGATCAAGGCCTGCATCAGCGACATGACCGTACACCCCAGCCGAGGGTCCCATGCCAAAGGAAATACAGGTATCCACGCAAAAGTCTCCTCCAGGAAGTTGAACAACTGCAGCAGGCCATTGAGAATGGTGTAAGGGCACCATGTGATATGCCTCTGCAATGTCACGAGTTGCTGCTTGCGATCCAGGAGGGAGAGAGCAAATGATGGTCCATACAGTATCAAATGTCCCCCAAGTACATGGGAAATCATCCAAGTTAACGCTGGCATTGATAGACAGATTCGGATGAGCCAATGAAGGCACCAACGGAAAAGAGAAATTCTGAATGACATGAAATCTTCCCGGTTTCCTGGTCTTGGGTATAATTGATATAGGGGAGCATTGGAAAGGACCGAGGAGAGATAGTAACTCGTTATATGTAAATGGACCGATGTACCAGCCAGTAGCAAGCTCACATGCAAGTATGGTGTCGAAGGCATCATGAAACACAAGGAGTGAAGAACTATTAGGGGGGATTTGTGTATGAACAATGTGAGGGAAGTTGAGATTAAAACCAAACCGCAAACTATATGGAAGATTCAGGTATCTGACGAGAAGATTGTGCATGCGAAGTTGAGACTCCCAAACGGTAGGATCATATGGTGAGATCAGATGAAGTTGCCTGTGCGCGAGAGCAGTTTTGGGCACCATGAGTGGTGGCAAGGCAGCCCAAACAAACGTGTCGGTCGTTGTGGGACTGACTGATACAACGGGCTCATTGCCAGTCGACACACAAAGGTTTGTCGGAACCTTGCACAAGAAGCTGCTTGTTGACTCGTGTCGCAACAGTTGGGAATGCACCATCCCACAAGTGTTCGATGGTGCATTCAATGAAGCTGTGCTTGTTCCGTCCAAGGCACACGGTGCACACGGCTGGGAAATGAGTACCCTGTGTGCCATCCCAAAAAACTGCACGCAAATCCACTGGACGAGTGGGTTGAGAGTTGGAATTCTTCGGAGATGCTGCGGGAGTCTGATTGCGCGGTGTAGAAACAACAATACTGAGAGGAACAAAGAAATGCTCCTGACTGTATCTAAAAAGTTGTAGGTCGTGCATTGCCTAGTCTGCGATACTTGAGATGGCAAGTGCATTCGACCCTAAAGGGGAAGCAGGTGCAGCGGAGATCTAGAGGTACGCGCTTCAGCGAAGCGCGAGAAAGCGCAGGTGCGCGCAAGGTATGAAGGCGCGGGAACGCGCGCGCGTATTAGCGCGAAGCGCGGGAAAGCGCGCGCGTGTAAGCGGAAATAAGAGAGACTAAACTTATGTGAAGATATAAGCAAGATAAAGGATGTGAGATGTGTTGTGCTAATGAATAGATTTCTACTGCGACTTTCTAAGTAGTAAGTACTAGGTAAAGTTGGGTGAAAAGTAAGGTAAATAATAGTATGTACTGCTGGCGCTTATATAGCGCGCCTAAGCGCGCTCATGCGGAGCCGAAGCGCTACCGAGTAGGTATGTAAAAATATATATGAGTGAGAAACTATGATAAAAATAAAGGTGGAACTATGCTAATAAAGGAAATGGAAATATACGCACTAGGGAGCTTGGTGGACAGTGGATGGATGCATCTGGATGGCTGGCGCTATAGGGCGCGCAAGCGCGGGAACGCGCGCGCGCGTATACATCGTGAAGCGCGGGAATGGTGCGCGCATGGCGCGCGTTGCGCGGGAAAGCTGCGCGTCATATAGGAATCACTGTGGATGGTACACAGAGTGATGCTGCGAGTTGGTGCTGTATACTCCCTAGTGTAAAGCGCCATATCACACTATGAGATGCACGAGTCTCTACAGCGGGGATTTGGAATGACGTGAACGCTTCGAACGTTGAGTGTAATGAGTCTCACTTGGAGCAGCTCGAATGTTAGAGCTAGGATTTAGCTGCAATAACAGTGAATGCGAAGGCAAACAAAGGCAAAATGCAAAATGCAAACACATAACAGATAACGCAAAATGCAAAGGCAGATCGCAGCATGTTGAATTGGCAATTGTGCAAATGAACAAAGTTCAAGTTCGATTAAGGAAGCAATGAAAGGTAAATTAGAGAGTGATTTGAAACCGTGAGTGTAAGACGTACCTGGGTGTTGTGTTCACGATGACGAGATTCATGAAGTACACGATCAAAGAGTCGCACAAGGATCACATCGCTGATAATGGAAAGATCCCAAGCACCAGTGCCTAAAGCAACTGCATTGTGCCAGGCCTGGCGCTGTTCTTCCTGGTAAATCATCAATGCCCGTTTGGCCACAAGATCGTTGGAATTCCAGTATCTGTGAGTGACAATGGCACCCCAAAACTGCAAGAGCATTAGAACTCGTTGTTGAGGCCAATCCCACTCTTCGAGAGCTGCGACGATGTGTGGAACCACCTGAGCAAAATCCGCTGGGGATAAAAACCGATCTGGTACTACCCTTTTGGATGGTTTAGAGGCAGCTGCGCTGATCCATACAGTAGAACCATCCTGTTCTGAAGGGATCAAGCCCTCGTCATCCCTAGTGGTTTGGGAAGAAAGAGTCTCCTCCAGACCGTTGTTGGTCCAGTAATAGAACTCTACGAACTGTCCTTTATCTATTTTCCATAAGGCGAAGTCGGACACGAACGCCTCATCCTCATTGGTGTCAGGGTGAGGGCGCATAAGAATGTCCGTGTGCTTGAATCTGTTCTTCTTCCATTCATCCGCTCGAGCTGTGTCCTCCTCCAGCTGACGAGCTTATTGGAGGCGAATAGCTTCTTCTTTGGCTAAATGATGTTGCTCGGCACGAAGATGTTCGTCTTCAGCGAGCTGCTGTCGCCATTGTATGCGCAAATCTTCATTAGTGCTGACCCACACTAACCGAAGAGATTCGGTCGCCTGAGCATCGTCAACCATAACCGACAGAAAAGGTGTAAAAGGATTAATACAAGTTCGCGCGGGTCTGGAACAAACAGACACTCTCAGTCGTGCGCGTGAAGGCAAATGTCTGAGTCCATAGCTAATTAAATAGACTAAGTGCTCTTGTGCGAACAAATAAGTATCTGAGACTTGAAACAAAGGATATAGGGCGCTGGCCCATGAGATCAATAGATTCTGTAAGTACAATAGAAAAGTAAATAACAAGAGTGGACAATAGAAACATACGAGTTTGCCGAAACATAATGAACAAGACAAATGATGCGCCTCAACTGCAAGCGTGCGCTTGCTATTCCAACACTCCCCCTCAAGCTGCGCATAGTCCAAGTTGAGACATGAAGTGCTTGACTTTCAGTGATGGTAGCGCTTTTGTGACCGTGTCGGCAATCATGTCGACAGTGGGACAGAAAATGAGTTGAAGCTTTCCTTCCTCAATTACCCAACGAATGAAATGGAATCTAATGTCAATGTGTTTCGTACGAGCATGATACTGATGGTCTTTGGTCAAAGTGATTGCTGATTGATTGTCCGAGAAGAGAGTGATAGGCTCGGTGAATGGTTCGAAAAGTTGTCCAATGAAAGAACGCAGCCATAGGGCTTCCTTTGTGGCATGTATCGCTGTGATATACTCACTTTTGGTGGTTGATAGTGATACTATCTCCTGGCGTTTCAACAACCATGATACCGCTCCTCCGTCTATCAGGAATGCATACCCTGATACAGCCCTTCTGTCTTCTCCCATACTTCCATCAGCGTCTGCGTATCCAGTCAACACATTCTCTACCCCTCCGTAAGTTAGCTTTAAGTCCGTTGTTCCCAAAAGGTAGTGGTATATGTGACACATGGCGTCCCAATGCGGTTGTCCGGGGTTGCTCGAAAAATGAGATACCATAGTAACTGCATAAGAAATGTCAGGACAGATACCGAGGGAGGCGTACATGAGCGATCCAACAGCCTCGCGATATGGGACATGGTGCATGGCAGCATGTTCAGCGCCGGTGGATGGTGATTGGCCAGAGTGGAGCTTTGTACTAGGCTCCATAGGGTTTGAGACTGGTTTCAGCTCCTCGAAGTTGAAGCAGCGTATGATTGAGTCGAGATATGCCTTCTGTGATAAGGAAAGTGTGTGATTGTCACGGTTGCGGGTGACTTCAATGCCCAGCAGCCAATGGAGCTCTCCTAAGTCCGTAATCTCCACACAGGTGCGTATCTTGTCTTTCAGCTTCATGATGAGGTCCATTGAAGAGGCTGCAATAGTGCAGTCATCAACATGGACTACGACGATAATGAGTTCGTCAGGTGAAGAGCGTGAGAAAAACACAGCTTGGTCAACATCGCATCGTGTAAGTCCAATCCTATCCACCAATATCTCCACCAACTTCTGATACCATCTCCTTCCACTCTGCTTTAGTCCATACAAGGTCTTCTGCAGGTGACATACGTGTTTCAGGTGGTCCGTCGACTTGAAACCGGGAGGCTGGCGCATGTGGACAACTTCTTTGTCGGTGAGTTCTCCATTTAGATATGCACCCTTGATATCGATCTGATGATTTTCCATGTCCAGTCGAGCTGCAAGTGCGAGGACGGTTCTGATGGATGCAAGGGTGGCAACAGGTGCATATGTGTCGAAATAATCTATCCCTGGGACTTGGGAATAACCTTGAGCTACTAGGCGTGCTTTGTATCGCACAATGTTTCCTGCTGCGTCCTTTTTAGCACGGAAAACCCACTTTGAACCTACAATGTTGGCACCAGGAGGTGGGTCAACAAGCTTCCATGTTCCGGCAGTCTGCAGTGTGGCTAACTCTTCACGGATTCCAGCTTCCCATTGGGGCCAGTCTGGACGGTGCTTCGCCTCAGCTAGAGTGGTAGGTTCCAAAGCTTCAGCATCAGCCATGAACTCACTCAGTGCTAACGCCAATTCTGCAAGGTCGTCCTCTGCTTCCAAAATCGCCATCAACTTCTCAGCAGCGGCCTCTGCTCCGGCCAGGTCTCCTTCAGCAACTGCTGGTGTGGCCAGCTGGATGCCTTTGGGGACAGGGTTTCTGTTGGTGATGATGTCGAGGACCCGTTGGCTTGGTTTTCGGACTCGCTTGGCAACCATGTCAAGCGCTGGCGAAGTTGACAGGATGGGGATTCTGGATGGGGTGACAGTCAGTGGGATGTTTGGGGCTGTTACTGGTGGGATAGGGCCAGGAGGTGAGTGTTCAGGCGACGATATCATTGCGTTTGGACTCTGATCTTCTTCCTCCCCCTTGCAATGTATCGTCGTTACCTCCGCAGGATCCCAGTAAGCATTCCTTTCGACAGTAACCGTGCGTCTGGATGGCCAATAGACATGGCATCTGTTCTCACTGGCCTCATCAATGCCGATCCAACGTCCTTCATCGACACAGTCAGACAGCTTGTCTCCATGGCCTCTCTTTACCCAAACCTTGGAGCCCCAGGCACGGAGGCGACTAAGGTTTGGTTTCTTCCCCATTGCTGCCTCGAGTGGAGTACTGCCGTTGAGAGCTTTTGTCGGGGTGCTATTCTTCAGCCAGACGGCATGTCTGACTGCCTCTCCCCAGAGGGTGCATGGAAGGCCGCTGTCGTGGAGCATGGCTCTAACTTTCTCTAGTAGTGTGCGGTTTAGTCGCTCGGCAACGCCATTGTGCTCGGGCATGTCATGAACAGTCAGCTTCTGCGTGGTGCCGGCGGCCTGGAGGTGCGCAATGAAAGCCTTCCCTAAGTATTCTCCCCCTCAGTCAGAATGGAGGGTTTTGATGTGGGCGCTGTGCTGATTCTCGCACCAGGCCTCAAAACTCTTGTATGCGTCAAGAGCCTCGCTCTTTTGACGCAAGAGATGGAGGTACGTCAGACTGGTCTTATCATCCGTGAAACTGACATAATAATGTCGTCCTCCTAGAGTCAGTATGGGGGCAGGTCTCCACAGATCAGTGTGGACTTCCTGTCCGAACTCAGTAGCTCTTTCTCCCTGTCGTGCCTTAGCGATTGGCTTACGTGTGGCTTTCACATAGACACATGTTTCACAAAAGGTAGGTTCGCCAGAGGATAAATTGACTTTTATTCCAGATATGAGTCCATTCTCTGCGAGGTGTCGAGCAACCGCGGGAGCAATGTGTCCCATGCGCTTGTGGAGTTCCATCACTGTGATGGTCTCTTCAACGGAGTCTGCACTATCAAGGTTGGCTTTGTGGACGACACGATACAGACCCCGTTCAGTTCTGGGGATTTGTCCAATGACATTCTCCATAGGGTCATTGATAATGCACCTGCCATCAGTGAAAATGACAGTATAACCGAGCTCATCGAGTCGTCCTATGGACACTAGGGTGTATCCGACTTCCGGCGAGAACAATACTTCGGTAAGTCTGAGCTTGGACATGTCAACACCATTTGGGATCTCTATTACCATTTCTCCTATGCCGGTCGCACTGAAACATTGTTTATTGGCAGCAGCGAAAGGTTTTGGTGGGATAGTGGAAAGAGTTTCGAACTTTTCTCAGTATGGGGAAATATGGTGTGTGGATCCGGAATCGTATAACTCAACGACTGGACCATCAATGTGTCCACTACTGACTTCAGCAGCAAGCTCTATGAAGGAATCTGTGTCGCTTCCACTGTTGGGAGCTGCTGATACAGTGTCCCAGTCGGGTAAGTCATTCTTGTCTATCTCCGAGAACCAGTCTTCATTGTTGACAACAAAGGCTGTTCTGTCATCAGCGTCCTCATCTGATGACTCTGTGGAGAGAAGGTCAGGGATATAGGATTCGTCATCTGACAGGCAATCGACAGCAAACACTCCGTCATCCTCGGAGTCGTCATCTGCTGCTGCGTTCGCAGATCCTCTGGTTCCCGTGTTGCTGCTTGGTGTTTTCTCAGGCTCGGGACAATGAGCTTTAAAATGTTCCCAGGAACCGCAATTCCAGCATGGTGGACGTGGTCTGTTGTTACCTCCACCCCTTCCTCCTCGAAAGGAACTTCTGTTACCTCCTCTACCCCCTCGGCTGCGGGAAGACATATCTATGGCTGCCATAGCCTCATTTCCTCCATTGTGGCGAGTGGTGGTTCCCCCACGCAAGGGACGACTATCCTTGCGGCCGCGATGTTCAGATTCTTCGATAATCAAAGAGATTAGAATGTCGGGGTCAATGGTTTGGGTAGGGCTATAGAGTCAGGCGGTGGCAAGCTGCCCAGATGCGAAACTGGCTAGATGGTTTGGGAGGGATTGGATGATTGTGGACCAGTAATCTTTCTCTTCGATCTGGACTCCTACTGCTGACAGCTCGTCACATTTAGTGCGAAGTTCGTCGAGGAACGTGCGCACATCTCCCCCTCCTGGACACTTGGACTCCAAAAACTTAGTGCGAAGGTCGGTCTGCGCATATGCACCCTTCTCGGTGTATTCGCGCACGATTTCCTTCCACATTGCGACAACGTCGGTCAAGTTCCGAACACGTAACGCAGTAGAGTCGGGGATACGCTGGGTAAGCAAGTGTTTCGCGAGGTTCTCGTGTTTCTGCCACTGAGCGAGTGCAACAGGGTCCGGAGGGGATACAGTAGTCGTTCCTCCAGACGTCATGGGTGATCCGACGGGCTTTGGGTTTGTCCCGTCGAATTGCTTCCATAGTTCTTTGGCTTCAATGGCTACTTGGAAGCGCAAAGAGAATATCGCCCAGTTGGTGCCCTTGATGTCGAGTTTGGGCACATTGGTTGGCAGAGTATCCATAGTGACTGGCACAGTAGTAGACATGGTGAATATACAGCTTTTTCGCAGGAAAACATGAGACGTAAGGCTTTCTAGAGAGCAGGGCTCATAACCTAAAAGGATTAATACAAGTTCGCGCGGGTCTGGAACAAACAGACACTCTCAGTCATGCGCGTGAAGGCAAATGTCTGAGTCCATAGCTAATTAAATAGACTAAGTGCTCTTGTGCGAACAAATAAGTATCTGAGACTTGAAACAAAGGATATAGGGCGCTGGCCCATGAGATCAATAGATTCTGTAAGTACAATAGAAAAGTAAATAACAAGAGCGGACAATAGAAACATACGAGTTTGCCGAAACATAATGAACGAGACAAATGACGTGCCTCAACTGTGAGCGCGCGCTTGCTATTCCAACAAGGTGCACGCAAGGGCCGATGCTGTTCGCTCGTGAAATCTGGACATGCGAGTAAACTCGGGTCAGAATGCAATCTGTCCATGAGAGTTCAGATCAAGATAGAGATAACTTTGTTTTGTTGATTTTGTTGATTTTGATTCAGGTAGATCAGAGAATTCACAAGAGAATATTTGAGACAGCAGGGACAGAGATACGAGCAGAGAAGGGGGAGGAAGAGAAGGTATGTGTCATCTTACTCATAACAGGCATAGACCTTACTCTTACCTCATGCTCGTGCCTCGCACTTAGTCAGACCCCAATTTCCGGTCCGGTTCTGGCTGGCGCGAGAACCATGGACCGAACCACGGAGAACCGGACCAAAAGTCCGGTTCGAACCATGGTTCTGGACCGGACCGCGGCAGCACTAAGCATAACGCTTCTTCGCGTCAGTGAGTCACACGGATGTCAGGACGTAAGTCCTTAAGTTTTATTATGAAGCAGTAGTCGGGGTGTAGAGGATATGGAATCCTTACAATGGACAGAAATTGAGACCTAAACTTGTTTCTTCGCAAGGTTCACTAGATACAAAGGGCAAGGTCCCATTTTGGTCATAATCAAGTTGACTGGGTAATTGTGTTTGGTAGAGTTGGCAGCGACATATAACGACAACTAGGTATGTCGAACAATTGAGGGCTTACAAAAAACAGTGATATATTTGACGATAATCGATCTCCATGTATTATTGCAGGTATAATTACATCTACGAATGGGGTGATGTTAGTGATGTTAAAAATTGCCAAGTGGTGCAGCCATGCTCACCAGCCATTGCCAGAATGCTTCCATCTTGTTCTTTGGCGGGGGTTCCTCGTACGAGTCCGCCACAATTTCAGCTATATCTCTCTTGAAGTCCATGTCCGCTGCAGCAATGGGCTTGGTGCCATAGTAGAGGCGAGCACCAAAGTACAGGATTGGCCAGGTAATGAAAAGGATGTAGTTGGTAACGAAAGTTGCAGTATTCCAACTACCTTCGAGGAAGACACTCCATCCGCTGAACTAGAGTGTAGAAGAATAGTCAGTCCAGACAGTATCAATGAATATGAAAAGTTGACATACGAAACAGATGGTGATCGTCGAAACTACCCCCCACCATGCTGCGTATGGCTGGAGATTTGTGTAGTAAGGGAGCGTCTTGCGGTCGATGCCTTGAACCTGCATGCCCTTGTAGAAGCGGAGGTATGTTACAGAAATACCAAACCACGTCATAAGGCCAGCGACGGATGTCATGTCGGACAACCAGTTAAACACTGAGCCCGCACCCTTGGACACGGCCATGAAGGCAAGAAAGGAGAAAATGGCTGTGAAGAGGACAGCAACGTAAGGCAACCCGTTGCGTGTGGTTTTAAGGAAGATTTTGGGAGCATTTCCTGAGGCTGCAAGACCATCTACGAAGTTCATTAATCTCGATGAGTTGGCCACCGGATAAGCACACTCACGAATCGCACGAGATGCAGTGTACAAGGAACTAGATGAGTTGGACCAGGCAGAGGTCAACAAACAAGCATTGATGATCTGTTTTGAATAAGTCAATAAGAAATCAAGGGAAGGCCATGTGCGGCTTACCGAAGGAAGAAATTTAATTCCAGCTGTTTCGATAGCAATGACGAATGGAGACTGGGCGGTTCCACTGTTCAATACGAGTAATGGGTTGTTGGATGGTACAAGCAGACCAATGACGAGTGTTCCACCGATGTAGAAAAGTAATATACGGATGTATACTCGACGGATGGCTTTGGGCAAGGTATGACGAGGATTCTTCGCTTCTCCAGCAGCAATCTAGGTGAGATTCATAAGCAATATATTTATTGATAGCCCTAGAATATAACGTACAGCAACAATTTCGGTTCCAATGAACGAGAAAGCAGCCTGGATCAGAACAGCCCACCAGCCAAGGAATCGTCCCTTGGCACCTTGAATGCCATTATACTGAACGAATGGTCCAGGATTTTTCCAGTAGCGGAATCCAATGCGGTCACGGTTTGGGCCACCTCCCAAATCGATGATTATACCGAGAATAATAAGACCAGTGATTGTGATGACCTTAATGGATCTGCAGTAATCTCAGAAAGCGAGATCGGGATATAGTACTCGGTACGCACGCAAATATGAATTCCGCCTCGCCGTAAGCACCAGCACCAAGCATGTTAATGGCGACAACAACGGCAAGGCATATGACGACCCATACTGAATCATTGACAGTGTAATTCCAATAATTTATCAATAATGCAGCAGCAGCAATTTCAGCTGAGATGATGAAAAAATGTCAGCAGGCATGTCAAGAAAATGCATCCAACTCAAGTACCAGGTGCTGAAAAGTGAAAGGTCAGTAATTGTGAAAAATGAACGAGGAAAAATAAGACGTACAACCAATCGCCCAGTCATACCAGTAATTCCAACCCATAGCAAAAGAGAACGCAGGGTCAACGAAGCGCTCGGCGAGTTTGATGTGACCACCAGGTATAGGTAGGTAAGCAACCTATGGAAATGAAGATCAGGTATGTGATCTACGTGTAAGACATGCAGCAAGCATACCATTTCTCCCAAACTAATCATAACGCAATAGACAATGGTGCCCATCACGATGTAGCCGAGCAACAGACCGATGGGGCCTCCATAACTCAGAGAGTTTGCGGTTCCAACAAAAAGACCAGTACCGATAACACCGCCAATACTTGACGGAGGTGTGAATTCGCCAGAAAAAAAGAAGAAAATTAAACACACCTGATCATGGCAATGTGACGATTCTTGAGTTTACGTTGCAGGGTGTATCGCGAGGGCCCCTGAAGAGACTCTCCATCATGGCCTGAGACATCGGAGAATTCGCCTTTGCTAGTGTGATCAGCAGTAGCGTCTGTCTTTTCAGCACCCATTGTGGCGAGCGGTCGTGAGCGAAAAGGTAGGAGGGAAGAGATAAGACTTCAAGCTAGCCACGACTCATGCTAGATATATGAGCGTTCTGGGGTCAATGAGCCTATAGCTATCAGCATTTCAACATAGAGAGAGCCTACCGATCGACTACCGATAGAATTCTACCACATATGACTCAGTTGCGGAGAAGTGGCGCAATAGGGTGGGTGATGGCGTGTGATAGGGCGTGATAGGGCGTATGATAGAACGCCATCTTGCAGCAAGGGTGGTCAACATGGCGTTTGCATGGCGTTCTACCCAAAAAAATGGGCTAACCGGAAACCTACTATGGGAACTGTCAACAATCAAATCTTTTCGGCCGATTCTGCTCACCATGATATTGATCTATGATAAATCAACTGTCATAGTTTATGAATAGTTAGTAGTGATGATTATGATTCATTTCACCGTGACCTCACCAGAAGGCTAAGACTTGGCACATAATTCTTCTTCAAATTCTTGGGCACCCCCACATGACTAGGATAGATGCTTCAGATGGTGTGGAGGCTCGTGCGCGTAAAGACCTGCCTATAATCCACGCAGCAGTGGTTGCAGCAGCCTGTCGGGCTGCATTTATCATATGCACGTACTCTAAAAAACCCGATCACGCGGGTTCAACTGTCACATGTCACATTTGGCATTTTAACGGTGCCTGTAATGGGAAGAAACTAGCAGCCTCCTACAGCTGATCTCCAGCAGACGTTCAAGCCTCAAGCTTCAAGGAAAACAGGATCGATTGGGGGTATCGGGCCGAGCGCGGTTCCTATGACCTCTCGTTGGACTACAAGATTGCGAGATAACGGCCTACAGCGCATTCGGTCACGGTACTTAGCCTCAAACTCGCCTAGATTTTTGCCCTGCTTGTGCTAAGCGGTGTGCCTTTAAAACTACATGGGCGGATGAAACTTTAGCATTTTTGATATTTGATCAGACATTCAAACAATCCTTCTGCAGGAATGGAACTACCACTTTTTTGTCTGTCCCGTAGTGGTTGTCAGGGACACTGCGTACCATTAATCGAAAGCACATCTAGTAATGTTAAGCCCTACTTAATAGTAACAGTTTATTTCTTCAGTTTATTGGCCAGTTGCTGCTATGCAGAAAAGCTACCATAGCTTGAGTGTGACCAGCGTCTCGGTGAATATTCTACTGGTTACATGTAGCCTGCTTAAGAAACATACACGAGGTTGCACATTGAAACATGGTCAAAGACTTGTCGAGAACCTAGTGATTTGCAATGTGCAGCTTCCACATAAGGAAACTCTCGGAAGCCTTTGGACAACGGACCAAAACAACGCGTACGCTTTGCTCCGAGTCCGAGTTGTCTAGCACAACTCCTTACCAGTAACCACGGTGAATTCTGATATCGACACGAACCTTGTATTATGCGTGCAGCTTCATCATACCTCTGACCGAATCATGATAACGCATGTTGATATGGCTATCTCAGGCTGAACAAATATGTGACGTATCTTCAACTTGAAGTGATCCGATCATCCAAAATGAAGCTGTTGACATCTCAAACTAGTCCAGAGAATGCTACCCTCATTTCATGATAATGAAGGTATTACGGGCTGCGTTCTCTCTGTTACATTGCCGCCTAGCTCCTAACATCTTCACATAAACGCTAATGTCAAACCATGGTTTCGATCTGAAAAAGTATTTCGGTGTCCATTGAGTGGTTAGATGATATCAAGCCCTCCAATTCTCACCTCAGCGGCAAGGACTAGGCTGGGTCACAACGCAATGAACAGCGAAGGCAAGTGTCTTTGCACGTTTGCAATTAAACATGCAATTCACACTACATGATATGTCAGAAGTTTCAGGCCTGGGGTACTAAGCGCCTTCACATCTTATGTTCCTCTACCGCACAATATTCAGCTGTAATATATCAGCTGCCCGCTTGTGCTGGAGGTCGCTTGTTGCTGTCTCAAGCTGGTACCATTATCAAAGCTCGCGGTTGTAGTTGAGTGTGCCGTGACCATCCTTCACGAAAATCTCATTGTTGCGATACTTCGGATTTTGACGGAGTTGTACTGTTGCACGCACTAGTAATGTCATATCCTTTAGTGAGGAAGTGCCAATACTTACTTCATCGCCCCACGCGCGTCTAGGTCTAACAACGGATGAGCGACGTGTAGTGAAAGGTTTGTGCATTTGTGGATTGATGCACGCATGGTGCTTCAAAGCAGTTGAATAGACGCCACAAATATGTAAGCGACCACACACGCTTGCCTTTTTGCGACATGTTGTCGGGGCATAATGCTCGTCCACAGGCGTGCTTTGTATAGTGCTTCTCCGCATGTTGTAAGGTTAAAAACCTAGCGTTCTCTCCTTCACTTTTCCATCTCTTCGTCCTCTTTCCCTTGCCACTTCATCTTAACCATTTAATATTACTTGTTCAAATCATTGATATGTCTAGGTAAGTCTACTCACATGTCGACTCGGTATATACTGACGATGCCTTATGCATTTAGTGCCTCATACGACAGTCTTCAGATGTCGTTGGATAGGTTAGTATTCAATCTCGAGTCAGATGGCACGCTCCATCTCATAATTTTTTTTTAGCGGGACTATCCTTTCGTGTTCTCAACCTGGAATCCACAACGAAGCCATCGCTGACACGGTCTCGGAAGACGCCCAAGAGTTATCTTATGAAGATGTGTCCGCCATCCGGGCTGAGTATGTAGTTCTACCTCAATCCAAACATCGACTCAACTGACGGCCCGTGGCAGATGGGCTCGGGCCTGCGAGGAAGATGAATACCTAAAGGCGTATCACTGGTACGTGCCACCCCAACTGAGTGTCCACCATTGCTCATTCATTTTTCCAGGTCTTCAGCATCTTTACCGGATGTTCCAAATACTCAAATGTCGTTTCCAACGTTGAACCAGTTCACCGCTCCGGTGGCTGGTCTCCCCCAATTTCCCCCATTCGATCCGAGCCAACACTATTTTCCGCAGCCCTCTTCCGTCCCTCAAGCGTCACTGGAAGTCCCCGCATGGTCCCAGTATGGCTATGATGGTGGTTCGTATGCGAATGGACCTAATTTTGCTCAAAATTACTTTCCCACTGTCGTCGACCTAGAGCTTTGGGCAGCGGGGGATCCCCGCGCATATGGCCCCCGACCTCCGTTCTCTCAAGAGCAAAATGCGCATTTACAGGCTGAAGTGTCTATCCCCTCGACAACGGATTATACCGGCAACGCATACGCTAGTGCCATCATGGACACGATGTCGGATACCGAAACCTTTTTGCCGTCCGCATCTGACTCTGACGCGACAATGTATCTGAGTGATGACAACAGCTTGGAGCCATCTTCCTCCGCTCCCAATGGGCAGATGTGCGCCAAACGTCTCAAGCGTAAAACTCGCCATACCGTTAAATCCGAGGAAGATGGTTCCAGTTCATCTCCCGCGCTAACCACCCGCAAGCGCAGATGCTTGGACGACGACGACGAAGAAGAAATCCGAGAGGGGAAGTTTGGTTTTTACAGACTAGCGGACGCTACTGCCGTAGTCATGGGTATGCCCGTTCACGACCCGAAGCCGGTAGATATCAGCAGCCGCAGGACTCATGATGCCCACGGTAATCTTCTTCGAACTAGGAGATTTGGAGCGATGGAACTCGACGATTCCTACTCCAAGCGTACCGTCAAGATTACGAACGAACTACCCGCAGGGATGACTTGCGTACGAGCGTGCGGTTGGACGGACCAGCCCTGCGGGCTGTTTGTAGAAATGAACAAGGCCCGCGTCGCACATCACCTGTTGCACTGGCACGGTGTAAAATCCACAGACACGACTGCCTGCAAATTCGAGGATTGCTCAAGATCAGAAGCGATGCTCAGTTTGGGCCGTCACGTTGAGAGCGTCCACTATACTACGTCTTGTGAATGCCCTTATTGCGGAAAGCGGTGGTCGAGATCCGATTCTTTGGATCGGCATCAAGCGACATGCGGACCGCTCCTTGAAAGCAAGGACCGTGCTAAGAAGGGACGTCGCAAGTTCACTCTCCAAGACCCGAAGAAATTGGTCTACGGGTATATTGTTCCTGCCCGCAACACGACATAGTCTAGCGTACGACTGTACGTCCCCCTTGGCCTGCCAATCTGTCACTCTTGCTAACTTCCTGTTGCCGTGATCTAGTATTTTCTCCGATTCTTCACGAAACTTGTCTATCTTCACGACTACGATACTTGTTTTATTCTTTCATATATTGGGCCAAATCATTGTACAACCAACATTCACACTCCTTCCGCATCGAATGTTTCTTTTTCTCGGTGTTGTCCTCTCTTCATTGTTGCTTGGTGTATCGTCTATATGTTTATCGGATAAACCTTATTGCACGCTGGACGTAGTTATCGTATCTCACCATGTCGCTCGGTATATGTTCTACATGCTATTTGGATGGAAGTTGGATGACGGAGCTCTGGATCTTGGAGTTTTGCATCGTACTTAATTATGGATCAAGAATGAATATGACATGTTATGTTGCATTTACGTCTTCCCTGACACCGCCCATGCTTTGACAGCCTTCATGCATCCCTATCGCATATCACCTTGAACGACTCTTGGGTACCCGCGATCGATCAATTTCTACTCGATACTCATGCTAGCCTAACCTTCCATTGAATAACCCTGCGACTGCGCTTGACATCCGATTCAAGCACCGAGACAATGACCAGAACCTTTATCATACAATCACGGTGCACATGAGAGAAATGCTGCCTTGTCACTCAGATAAACCCTCGACATTGAATAGCCTTGGACTCGGCTACCGCTTCGAGCACCAACTGAGATTTATAAGTAAGTATTTTACGAGCTGATCTCATCCAGCGTTAGTGCGAAATCAGATCCTCCCACTTGACTTCGCATTATGATTACATCTCTGTCTTGTGCTCTGCCCACACAGGGCTCCTCTGATTCTCCTCAATGTACGCATAAACCTGCGACCAATCTCGGCATATGTGCGTGACACCCAAGCCGTCTGAGCCTGACACCGATCCATTGGTGTAGACCTGGCTCGAGGGTAGTATCAGAATTGCAAAGAATGGCCTGTCGCAAGAAGTTGAGGCAGTGGCCACTATGATCATTGGGCCATTAATAAGGGCTAATCGAATCTTTTGTAGACAAGAAGCTGGTGAAACATCGAGACACCAAACAGTCGCCCTGATAGAATCAAGTGTCTGACTCATGCACTGACGAGAATAGAATAAATGCTTACTTACCATTTGCTCCCAGACGCACGAATCCGTGGCCTTGTTGAAAGTGATCGAGCAGATTCCACTCCGACCAGGCCGTGAGCCCCGAAGTACTGTAATACTTCGAGTCTTCAAACGTCAATGCGACGATCTCCAAGTCGAGGGGTAATTCGATCGGATGATCATTACCGATATAAGCTGCATCAAATATGCTGATGAGATGGCTGTCAGTAAGGACGACCTCGACATACAGTACTGTTTATCATCGACAGACTGATGTTGCAAGCGCAGTATGGTGAAGATGTTCAAAATGATGCTAATGGCGAAAGCACTAGGCCCAAATACGTGCAATATGCCCGAGAGTCGAAATTTGAGGTTGTGAAGCATTGAGTCTGCCGTTAGACGTGCTCTGAGAGAAATTTTCAGGTCGCTGAATATACAAGGCAACTATCAGCATTACATGCTCAACTTACCAGAAAATACTACTATAGCTTGAGCTGTTGCCGGCAGGCACGGAAAATAACGTGTCACAACACGCCAGATTACTTTATGGTGCACATCAGGGGAACCCATCTGCAGTGTGAGTTGTACTCGGTTGAACAAACTGCCGGACTTTCGACAATACTGACTGATCTGTTGCCTCGAGTCCTGAACATCAGCTTCCATCTACCTGTGCGTCCGATGCTCGCATAATGAGACAAATGGATGCTGATGTTAAATGGCATTAAGTATGTCCGAGGTCATGACAGCCGCGAGTCGCACCTACTCCACGGGTGGCAGAAGTCGAGGATTCTGCCAACTGGCCGCCGGCCTGACTGGATGTCCCTGGTAGATGAAGAACCCAATTGCAGGAGTATTTCATAGTTCTACCGTCAGTCCCTCCCCTGCCAAGGAGCAATGTTAGATTCTGAATCAGAGTGTCAGTTTCAACATACCAGCCCTCCAAAGG